>NC_068991.1:73945019-73945889 GCF_001194135.2 Octopus bimaculoides
ATATATATAAATATATACGCCCACACACACACACATAAGTGTGGGGAGGGAGTTTGTGTGCATGCATTGAGTGGTATTGAACCCAATGCTCCAATGCCGACAGGAACAACCGTTATGATTTTCTCTATCATTATTATTATTATTATTATTATTATTATTATTATTATTATTGTTTAGTCAAGAAGTTCAGTACCCACAACTTTTCCCTGAGATTTCCAAGGCTCATGAACGGAAGGGAAATGGCAAAACATCCTCCATAGCGTAGCCCTCGACCAAATGCTTACAAGCAACAGATTCGACTCCACCCAAGTTAATTAATAAATTCCTCGTTATCCTTGTCTATTTACATCTCCTGATCCCTTCAACTCCCTTAAAACTGCATCAACTCATTGCACTTAGCTTTCTCTTTTACTACATATCTAATTTCTCTCATGCTGTATGCTAACATTGGCATTTAAAAACGGCAATTCCTTCTGCCTGCTCCACTCACCACCACCACCATCACCACCGTCCTTATTCTATGCCCACCCACCGATCCTTATTTTAGTCTGCTTTCTAAGGTTGTTGTTTTTCTTTCTTTTTTTTTCCTTAATTCTCTTTTTAATAATTTTTTTTTAGGGGTTCTATATTTGTTCTCCTCCCCATCATATGATGCTATCGACTGTCAGAAACGGCAACATCTGATACTTTAGTTTCCTAACTTAGCTGCTTGCACAACGTTGGCCCCTATTTATTTATTCATTTATTTATTCATTTATTTACTTTACCTTTATTCTTATTTGTATTTTTTATTTTGCTTTCATAGGAAAGGGGTTCCGCATTGTGTGTTCATATATATACATACATACATACATACATACATACATATAT
>NC_068991.1:73945899-73947017 GCF_001194135.2 Octopus bimaculoides
ATATATATAAATATATATATATATATATATATATATATATAGAGAGAGAGAGAGAGAGAGACATGCATACATGTATATTTATGTGTGTATGTATGTGTATGTGTGTGTGCATGTGTGTGTTGTCTGTGTGTCTCTGTATGTGCATGTGTGTGTATGCATGTGTGTGTGTGTGTGTGTGTGCACATGTGTGTGTGTGGGAGGACGTGTTACCTTCTGCATTTCCATTTATGTGCACTTGTTGAACTGCCATCATCTCATTCTCATCAAAACATTTACAAACTCCATCTTTCATCCGCCTAATCATCATTACAATATTCACCATCATCATCATCATCATCATCATCATCACCACCACCACCACCATCATCATCACCATCATCATCATCGTCATCATCATCATCTTCGTCGTCGTCATTGTCATCACTATAATCATCATCATCATCATCATCTTTATCATTATCATCATCATGTAGTCATTTGGCCTGCTAGAAATAGCAACCAAATAACACCCAACCAGAAATCTCTCCTAACTGTCTTACAAAAACAAAGACACCCTGAATGATTTAGTCCTAGATACTCAGTGCATCTAGAACAGGCATGGCCAACTCGAATTACATTGAGGACCATTTTAATCACAAGAAGCTTTTTGAGGGCCACTTATATCCTTTCAGAATTGAAAACATTTTGCTTTCTCATGCTATTATTACAATAATGAATGAATGATTGTTGATTCAACATGAAATATTATCATTGCAAAAACAGTAGTAGCTTTCTTTTTTTACTTTTCATTAAAATCTTTAATTTTTGACAAAATTTTTAAAATGTTTGTTTAAATAAACTCATTTCAAGAAAGTATGAAGTGGGCCACAAGGTAAAAGTCTACGGGCCACATGCGGCCCGCGGACTTCAGGTTGGCCAGCCCTGATCTAGAATAAAGGAAGGCTATAGGTGAGACCTCTCTTACCAAAGCCAGAGACCTCTTTGGTGGCTGTGGGGTTATGAACCTTGCTTACCAACCACATGGTTCCAGGTTCAGTCCCACTGCGTGGCACCTTGGGCAAGTGTCTTCTACTATAGCCTTGAGCCGACCAAAGCCTTGTGAGTGGATTTGGTAGATA
>NC_068991.1:73947062-73948398 GCF_001194135.2 Octopus bimaculoides
ATTTGGGAAACAGAAACCAAAAGAAACCCATTGTGTGTGTGTGTGTCTGTCTGTGTGTCTGTGTGTCTGTGTGTGTGTGTCTCTGTGTGTGTGTCTGTGTGTGTGTGTGTCTGTGTGTGTGTCTGTGTGTGTGTGTGTGTGTATACATAGGTGCAGGAGTGGCTGTGTGGTAAGTAGCTTGCTTACCAACCACATGGTTCCAGGTTCAGTCCCACTGCGTGGCACCTTGGGCAAGTGTCTTCTACTATAGCCTTGAGCCGACCAAAGCCTTGTGAGTGGATTTGGTAGATAGAAACAGTAAGAAGCCCGCTGTATATATGTGAATGTGTATGTGTGAGTGTTTGTGTGTCTGTGTTTGTCCCTCCCACCATCGCTTGACAATCGATGTTGGTGTGCTTACGTCCCCATAACCTAACGGTTCAGCAAAAGACACCAAAAGAATAAGTACTAGTGGTGACTATGATGATGCTGCTGATGATGATGATGTTGATGATACTGATGGTGATGATGATGATGGTGGTGGTGGTGGTGGTGGTGGTCGTCGTCGTCGTCGTCGTCGTCGTCGTGGTGATGATGATGGTGGTGATGATGATAATGACGACGATGATGATGCTGCTGATAATGACAACGATGATGACGATGGTGATTATGGTGATGATGATCACGATGGAAACATTTGACGACGACAATGACGACGAAGCCGATGATTTGGTATGGCGATGACCTTTCGGGAAATAAATTAAAGTTTATTACTAACAACATAACACAACATTCTACAACAGTAACAATAGGCTATATTAATGAACCAAACAGATTGACATTTCCATTGAGAAAGGAAAGAAAGCTTCTCTATCAGAAAGTTCAATACGAACCGCATTTAATAACGAACTCCACTTTGATTTGGCTGAAACAATGAGAGGTGTTGCTGGTCCTTCAAACAGAAAGGAAATATTGACCGATTGATATCTCTTTCGTGCAGGCTTTTATCCATTCTATAGGCTTGATATTTGATATATACTTTCCTTTTATATACAGTCACATATACACACATACATACATACATACATACATACATACATACATACATACATACATGTATATATACATACATATATACATACATACATACAGACATACATACATACAGACATACATACAGACATACATACAGACATACATACAGACATACATACATACATACAGACATACATACATACATACATACAGACAGATAGACAGACAGACATACACATAGGCTCAAACACATGTCTGTATACATGTTTACATTTGTGTATTGCACAGACACATACACCTACCTCTCAAACACAAGTACACA
>NC_068991.1:73948879-73950483 GCF_001194135.2 Octopus bimaculoides
TGTGTATATGTATATGTATATGTATATACATATGTAGGCTATGTGGGTAAGAAGCTCAATTCCCAACCACATCGTTTTGGGTTCCATCCCAGTGTGTATAGCACCATAGTACCTTGGGCAAATGTCTCCTACCTAAACCTTTGAACCAACCAAAGCCTTGTTACTTTATTTGGTGGGCAAAATCTAAAGTCCACCACGTCTACATGTATGTGCGAAGCTGCTTGTGCTCCAAACGGTTGACGGACAATTCTTATTTCTTTACTGCCCACAAGGGGCTAAACATAGAGGGGTCAAACAAGGACAGACAAACGGGTTAAGTCGATTACATCGACCCAGTGCATAACTGGTACTTAATCTATTGACTCCGAAAGGATGAATGGCAAAGTCGACCTCGGCGGAATTTGAACTCAAAACGTAACGGCAGACGAAATACTGCTAAGCATTTCGTCTGGCGCAATAACGTTTCTGCCAACTCGACGGACATTTCATCGACAGACAACTTACAGACAGGACTATTGTGTGGAATGGTGCAGAGTCCTGTTGCCAGACACAGGGCGTTCCAGCAGCCACCCTCTTGACCCAGGGCAGCACAACCTCCTCCAGGCACTTGATGTAGGCCTCTGTGTTGAGTCTATGCTGTGTGAGAATTGTCTTGTCTGTAGGCAAATTGTCTGTCAAGGAATTGTTTGCACCTGGCGCCAAACAGCAACCATTTTCCAGGGTGTACCAAGTGCTTTTTCCGTGGTTCCAGCATAAGTGAGGCTGACATGCAGTTTGTAAGAATAAGATTCTCTTCAGCTGAGTAAGGCTACAGCAGAGGGGGTTTTATGCTAAAGGGTTTTATGCCAGGCTTTATACTGGGAGATGAGAGTTTCAAATATGAGAGAAGGGTCCAAAACAAAAAAGGTCTCTTGTTGTGAAAGAGTTACATGGTTACTCCCATTTTAGAAGAATAGGTGAGAGTGATGGGGGTGGAACTGGAAAGAGGGATAAAATAGGGGTGATGAGGTATGAGGTGAGTAGAAGTGAATGGGGACAGAAAAAAGGGAGCATGAGTGGTTGGACATTGGGAGAGGATGTAGGAAGAATAAGAGGCAGTTAGAGATGTGAAATAAATGAGGGATTGAATATAAATAAAGAACAAGTATTGAGAGATAAAAAATAGACATCGGAGGGAAGAGTAGGTGATGACTGTAAGGATTAGGTACAGCTGAAGAGGGTGGATGTAGTGAATAGTGCATAAGGGTTAGGGAGTAATCAATGGTGCATATGATTTTGGAGGGAAGTAGGGGAGAGTAGGTGATGACTGGCAATACAGAGACGGGTAAACATCAGCAGTATATTAACACTAATACAGTAAACAATGAAAGGACAAAAACAGAGATGACTGTGAGAGTGTGAGGGGAGAGAGAGATATGGTACAGGAGGAGAGTGAGAGGTGTATGGTTGGGGAAGGAGAGATAATTTGGTGGCACAGATGGTGTTACATTTGCACTTCCCAAAGATCAGTGGGTTAGAAGCGGTGATGTTGTTATTATTTCCCCTGTTGACAAATCATCCATTGCGTGTGTGGGGAGGACTGCACATATATATATATTTATATA
>NC_068991.1:73952988-73957700 GCF_001194135.2 Octopus bimaculoides
ATTTATTATGATATTATTATTGCATTGAATACAAATTATATAATATTATATTAAATATCAAATGATTCATAATATACATATAAATTAGTAAAATATAGAATATTTATTTATTCATAAAAATAGGAGTGGGGGCACTGAGGGTATTATGAGGCCATGGGGCGGGGCGGTGGCCCAAAAAGTTTGAGAACCTCTGTACTAAAGGCATAAGGTCTGAAATTTTGTGGGAAGGGGTTCAGTCGATTACTTTGACTCCAGTGCGTAACTGGTACTTAATTTATTGACCCTGAAAGGATGAAAGGCAAAGTCAACCTCAGCGGAATTTGAACTCAGAACAAAATGGCAGACGAAATACCGCTAAGCATTTCATCTGGCATGCTCACGATTCTGACAGCTCACCGCCTTCATAATGATAATAATAATAATAATAATAATAATAATAATAATAATAATAATAATAACATTATTTTTACCCCTTAGGAGAAACAGCAGTGCCCATGTCTCTTTACAGGATCTCAAGGAGTAAAGCGCCGAGCTGGCAGAAACGTTAGCATGCCGAGCGAAACGCTTAACGGTATTTCATCTGTCTTTACATTCTAAGTTCAAATTCCGTCAAGGTCGACGTTGCCTTTCATTCCTTTGGGGTCGATAAATTAAGTACCAGTTGTGTACTGGCCCCTCCCCCAAAATTTCAGGCCTTGTGCCTAGACTAGAAAAGGGTCTCAAGGAGGGATGGGAAGGAAGAAAGGAGGAAGATGCCATTACACCAGAGACCTGGTCCAAATGACTGCAACAGAACGGATACCACTGAGGGCATCAAAGGACCAGGTGATGGTGTTAAACAAAACCAGGGATTAAATATACCAAGCAAGCACGGGATTTGATAACAAATGAAGAAGACAAAACAATTTACACACACACACACACACACACACACACATACAAACACACACACACACACAAACACACACACACACACAAGTAAAAAGCAATAAAGCATTGGGACAGAACAAATACCACAAGGCATCTTTTCTTGATTTTCTAAAGATTCCACCATTCCACTGCTCTAGACAGGTATTATATTTATTAACCCCTAGAAGTATGAAAGTGTGCGTTTGTGTGTCTGTGTGTATGTGTGTATGTGTGTGTGTGTTTGTGTGTGTGTGTGTGTGTGTGTGTGCATGATGGGTTGTGTATTCTTGTTTTGATATTGTGTGATAGTTGTAAATGAACGTCACCCTCATACATGTGGTGTATCTTGTTTCCAGTTCCCCCATGAAAATATGTCCGGTCATGGGATGGGGGGTGGGGAAATATCAGCTTGCTTCCTTCGATAACAAGTGAGGTTTGGCAACAGGGAGGGCACCCAGCCATAAAACATCTGCTTCAACAAACTTCATCCGACCCATGACCCATGCATGGCAAAGTAGACAAAAAAAACTGATTATGACAATGACAATAATGGCAGCAATGATCGCAAAAATAATTACAACGTATCGTATAATCTCTCTTGAAATAAATAGAGTTTAATTCTCATTATTGCAGATATTTTTCCAAGCTTCTTCTTTGATGTTGAAGTCTCCATCTTACACGACCATTCTCTTTGATGTTTGAGATGAATCAGTTATTACAGCATTGAAGCTGTCAAGATCCTCCTTGTCCCAGCAGTTTATTTTTTTTTTAAGCTCTGTCTTCTGCGTCTTTTACTTCTTATTCCTGCTTCTGAATCTCAAACGTGACCCACGGCAATAATTCCTTTCCCGAATTCTCTTCTCCAGTACTTAGGGCAGTGTTTCTCAACCTGTTTACTCTTGTGGAACCCTTAAAATAAATTACATGTCTCAAGGAACCCCTGCACAAAAAATATTCTTTTCTACTCTAGATTGACCCCAGTACGCAACTGCTACTTAATTTATCAACCCTGGAAGGATGAAAGGCAAAGTCGACCTGAGCGGAATTTGAACTCAGAACATAAAAACAGGCAAAATACCGCTAAGCATTTTACCCAGCATGCTAACATTTCTGCCAGCTCACCACTTTCCTTGCACAAAAAATATTATATACTATATCTTCGTCATATTCTTTTCATTGTAGTTCACATGGTAAATATCATATATTATTTTTCTGATAACATAATAGGTTAGATAGGATGATGTCTATATCACAATAACCAATAATATGTTGTGCATTTATAGTAATATTACAATCATGAAATCAGCATTAGCTTATCTCACTCTTTCTCATGGAACCCCTAGGAACCTTTTGCAGAACCCTGGGGTTCCTGGGAACCCCAGACGACAAATGCTGACTTAGTGTCTTCACCTATCTTATCCCACATGTAATGTTGAATATTGAATTTGGGCAAGATCTAACTGGGTTAGAGTTTAAGGTTATTTTTAGGGTTAGTGCTAGAGATCAGAATTTAGAGTCAGAGATTAGGGTTAGGGTTTGTGTTATGTGTTAGGGTTAAGTTTTAGAATTAGGATTAAGGTTAGGGGTAGGGTTAGACTGTCTGTTAAAGTGTAAAAAAGCCAGATAGCCACATGTTAATATATAAATGGCCAGGTTGACTGCATGCAATAGCATCATGAGTATGTAATATGATGGTATGACCCTAACTAGAAGCTGCCAAACCAAGATATAAGAAATGGATGAATCCCTTTGGCTGACAGTCTTGCTTGGAGATTTATTATGTCTTAAACGGTTGAATGCTTAGCTGCTGAGGAAAGGAATGTAAGAAATATTGTTTTCGCCAAATTTCAGGAAAATGCGAGATTGGTTATGTTGATGAGTTATGAAGTAGAGTAGGCCACCAATGGATTTGGCTTTGTGAAAGCCATACAGATGATTGGTGAAGAGGGAGGGGTAAGAGGAGGACAGGAAGGGTGAGAAGAGGAGGAGGAGGAGACCTAGATGGAGGTGGAGAAGGAATTGGAGAAGGGGGAGTGTCCTAGAGGAAGAAGAAGAAGAAAACCTAGGAGAAGGAGGAGGTGTGAGAAGAGGAAGATGAGGCGGTGGAGGAAGAGAAAGGGAGCAGAAAGAGGGGAGGAAGGGGGGGATAAGAATGAGTAGGAGGATGGGAAGAGGAGAAGAAGAAAGAAGAGAACAAGAACAAAGAAGAGGAAATGGAAAAAGAAAAGGAGGAGAGTCCAAGAAGAAGGAGGAGGAGGAAGGAGAGGAGGAAGGGCAGGGGGAAGAGAAAAGGGGAGGAGAAAGGGGAGGAGAAGAAGGCGGTGGTGGTGGTGGTGGTGGTGGAGCAACAACCACAACAACAACACAAGCAAGAAAGTAGGTGAAAGGAATAACAAAAGAAGATAACAAATGAAGAAGACAAAACAATTTACACACACACACACACACACACACACACATACAAACACACACACACACACACACACACACACACACACACACACACACACACACACACACACACACACACACACACACACACACACACACACACACACACACACACACACACACACAAGTAAAAAGCAATAAAGAAAAGCAGGAAGAGATTTTAGAAAATCCAAACAGATGTCGCATAAAGAGAGCATGAAACGAACGCAATGATTATCGTAAGATATTGTTTGATTTCGTAGAGAACAACTTTACACAGAAAGTCTCCATTCAATCTTCTTTCTCCAAAGTTTGCAGTTTGCCTGTGGAGGTAAAACTAAAAATTGGCTCCAGAAATCAACCCCAAATTATATCGTAATTAGTTTGTTTTAAGTTCAGTGACAGAAGCCAATCGTATAATTGATTTGTGAAGAGAGAAACTTCACGTGTTGAGGAGGTAGTCATTAGATTGTTTGAAAAGAGCCAATCAAAATACGGCATGTGAGGTTCGTCTTCAGGCTGCCTTGATGTTGTAACAATGTGTAACATCACAATTTGATAGAGTAATTGGTAGTCACACACACACACCTGTATGTACGTACGTACGTATGTATGTATGTACGTACTACGTACGTCTGTACGTATGTATGTATGTACATACGTACGTATGTATGTATGTATGTATTTATGTTTTCTGAATTATTCCTAAAGTCTCCCCCATTTTTTGTTCTTCTTTTCCTTTTTTTTCTATTCTTTTTCCACCTTGTAATTTACTCAAAAGCCTTTACAATTACCAGTGGCATAAGAGAAGCGGCCAGTACTCACTGCATTAGGAAGGGCATCCAGCTGTAGAGACCAGGCTAGGGCAGACAGTGGAACTCGGTACAGCCTTGAGACTCGCTGGATCCTGTCGTCTTGTCCAACCCATTCCAGCATGAAAAGCAGATATTAAATGATGGTGATGATGATGATAGAAATAATGGTGATTTCTTTGACACAGAGCTTGATAACATCGCATTTACATAAATCAACAATTAAACAGAGCTACAGGAATATTTCATTTTTGCCTTTCGCTTAATGTACGATTTCTGATTTAACATTTAAATAAAATAAATTGTAATTCTTTAAATAAAATTGCAATTCTTTCCGTCGGTTTTTATAATGAATACTGTTAATTTATACATTGCAACGAACGAGCTTTACAATTGTTAAATATGTCTACAGAATCTTTCAAAGAAAAAGTTTCATAATTCAAAACATTGTTCACTTCGTGATTTACACTTTGGTTTATGCAAATAGAAAAGTTATTCTTAGTGTAAAATTCTATATTTCAACAATTCATATATATATATATATATATATATATATATATA
>NC_068991.1:73960210-73963373 GCF_001194135.2 Octopus bimaculoides
TATTCGGCAACAATGGCATTCATCATCATCATCATCATCATCACCACCACCACTGTTAACGTCGTCATCGTTGAAGTCGTCATCGTTGAAGTCGTCATCATCGTCGTCCTCCTCCTCGTCCTCCTCCCCACCATCATCATCATCATCGTCATCGTCATCGTCGTCATTGTCGTCGTCATCGTCATCATCATCTTCATCATCATCATCATCACCATCACCATCATCATCATCATCACCACCACCACCACCACCACCACCACCATCATCATCATCACCATCATCATCATCATCATCATCATCATCATCATCATCATCATCATCATCACCACCACCACTGTCATTGTTGTTGTCGTCGTCGTCCTCCTCCTCACCATCATCATCGGAGCATACTACCTTCATTTCTCTCTAGTCTACGCATGTCTTCTGCATTCAGACCCCATGTCTCACTACTATGGAGTATAGCCATTCGTACACAAGCATCATAATACAGTCTACCTTTCACTCTGAGGGAGAGTCCTTTTGTTGCCAACAGAGGTAGCAGCTCTCTGAACTTCCTCCACCCAATTCTTATTCCAGAAACAATACTTTCAGAGCTAATTTGGTCGCCTAGGTAACAGAAACTATCTACAGCCTCAAGAGAACCTCCTGGGCATTTGAGAGAATCTAAGTCCTGTGTCCCCTTAATGCTTATTGTTCCTGCACACCTGCCACATACAAAGATGACTTTACCTGTTAATCTACCTGTGATTCCACACATACACACACACACACACACATATAATCCTTCTCCTCCTCTTCCTCCTCCTCTCATCATCATCATAATCATTGTTTAACATCTTTCTTTCATTGTTGGCATGGGGGGTGGGGTGGACGGTATGACATGGAGCTGTCTGTTGTGGCATGCTTTCTACAGCTGGATGCCCTTCCTAATGCCAACCACTTAACAGAGTGAGCTGAGTGCTCTTTATGTGGCACCAGCACAGGGGACTTTTACGCGGCACTTGCACCTGAAAGAATAAGCCTGTATGTGTGGAAGACAGGGGTTTTACTTCACTTGATGCATCTTGTGTGTGTGTGTGTGTGTGTGTGTGTGTGTGTGTGTGTGTGTGTGTGTGTGTGTGTGTGTGTGTGTAGTAATTATACATTCAAATATTAGGACTGTACAGAAAATAGACTCTGCCAAATTCTCAGGGGGTAGGTAGAAGTTGTGCACAGTTTCTGTTGCCTAGGTAACCAAGTCAGCAGTGGAGGTGAATGCTCTGAGAGCATAGCTGCCAGAATAGAATGGGTTGGGCAAAGTTCAAGGAACAACTACCTTTACTTACATTATTTACATTTGTCGGATATTTGTCCTCATCCTGTTTGTTGTTAACACAACATTTCGGCTGATATACCCTCCAGCCTTCATCAGGTGTCTTGAGGAAATTTTGAACCGGAGTTCTCATTCCTAAGGTATTTTTCAATGTTATTATTATTATTATTCAGGTCACTGCCTGGAATCAAACTCGGAATCTTGAGGTTAGTAGCCCATGCTCTTAACCACCCATAGAGTGAATTTTAGGACTTATAAATCTAATATTTTCCTATCCTTTCTTAATACCGGTTCTCATATGCTGTTCATATCTGCACTCAGTCTGCTTAGGAGGTTGTTGCTTCCTAACATATGTGCTGCTTCTTTTAGTTTTCGTATTTTCCAGTGCTGTTCCCTGTCTATTATTTTAACTTCATCCCACAGGGGGAGGTGGTCTCCATTTTTCCATACATGATCAGCTATAGCCAGATTGGTATCAAAAGGGTTAAGCAACAGTCATAATGTTGGCATTTTGATACCCGGCGCGAATCATCTTGATACAGGTAACTCTTTTCCAAAATTTAGATGGCTTCCAGTCCTCCATGTCAGTTAAATTTTTTCTCAACTCGTACAATTTTAATCTTTATGCTCTCCAACACCGTTGATTGTTCAACAATACATCAAACTGTGTCTGAAAAAAGGAGACACGAAAAAAAAAAACCCCACCAAATTTATCCTGGACACCCTGAAATGCTATCTCAATCCCAATTTCTAGTGAGTTTGCTTTATTTATACTCCTAATACCCTTGGGGAAGAAACCAGATCATCACAATCTCTTACATATGTATCTTTTCTAAAACACTAGGCATTTCTGTGCCAAGCCACTAAGAAATCTGGCAGACATCAAAGTAGTTATACTTGTAATGTGTACTCGCTAGTGTTACTAATAAATATTAGTACATTGATCTAAATATATATATAGGTGCAGGAGCGGCTGTGTGGTAAGAAGCTTGCTTCCCGACCACGTGGTTCCGGGTTCAGCCTATGAATGATGGAATGTTTTTCTGAATCCAGTGTTGTGTCTGTTTGGAGATGTTTGGAGCTGAGTCCTGTTGGAGGTTCCAAGGTACACCTTGAAAGTACTCATTCAGCCATGGAAGCGTATCACTGGGTGTTAATATTAACATGAGGGCCCAAAACCGAGTGAAAACCTTTCAGTGGCTGTCACAGCTGCTCAAACCTTAACTGACTGTTGGTTTACGAGTCTACCCTCAACGGTCATTCTGATGGTTTACCATTTGTTCATTGTCAGATTTCTTTCCATCAGTGAATGCCAGATTGGGCAGCATGCCTTCAGCAATCTGACACAGGATAAGATGACATCTCTGCTGGCCCATGGCCTTAAAAAAATTGCATGAGCTCATGACAGCAGATCATCTTGTGGTCCTGATATTCCCCTTCAGTATTTGATACATCGATGTTTGGCTTATCTTTGCTGTGGCAGTCAGTTTTCTGTTAGAACCATAAGGATTTCACTGTATCTTTTCTCTTGCTACTTTTAATAAGCTGAGGTGCCCACACACTTCTTTTTCAGCCACATCCAGATCAATCTGCAGTGGAACCAGAGAATTTTCCAGACTGTTGTTCAGTTAATTTTAAACTTTGTTGCTATAGCTGTATTACTTTACCTCCTTTGTAGAGAATTATGATTGTATTTCGGTGTATAGCCATTATTTAATCTATAAATCTGAATTTATTTAGTCTGAAACAAAAAGAAGACACACTAAACTTTTATAATGATGTATAATTTTCATATCATATCATATTTATTGATAGTTAATAAAGCTCAAAACTTCAGTTGCCTTAATTTCC
>NC_068991.1:73963685-73967837 GCF_001194135.2 Octopus bimaculoides
ATTTAATTATATTTTAAAACATAGGAATTCACTTGACTGGTTTCATATTAAATTTCACAACACTGTTTCATATACTATACAGTTTTAAAAATCTAATGAGAAACCAATAAAGTGTATTCCTATATTTTAAAATATGATTAAAATATAATTAATTCTCACTATATTTCTATGCATTTCCAACATTATTTCTTTTATAGACAGACATTTAGACTGACAGACAGATATATATATATATATATATATATATATATATATATATAAAGTGAGTTTGGTAGGATATATTATTTGGGCAGATACTGTATTAGCTCTCAGTTAAGTTCCAGTTAACGGTTAACCACAACAATTAATATCTAACATCTGTGACTATATTTAGTTGTTAGTCGCTCTGTGAATTCTTCCAATGGGTAATTCTGTGTTCTCTTCAATGGACAGTAAAAATCATCTGGCGTGTATATAATATTAATAATAATAAAGAGTATGAAGCCTTCTATGTCCACAAAATTTACTTTATAGTTATATATAGCATATTATAATGACCTATACATGTTTCTGCTTCATCAGGACCCTGATGAAGCTGCACTTACAACATTGCAAGGTTGAATCATCTGCAACAGTGAGTAGTTGCTGCAGCAGAAACACTTGTAAGTCATTATATGTTGTATATAACTATAAAATAAATTTTGTGGAAGTACATGTCTCCACACTCTTTATTATTATTGATATTAATATAGATATGGTGGATGCTCAGAGAGTGTTACCGCTAGAATAAGAATAGCCTGGGCAAAGTTTAAAAAGCTTCTACCCCTACTGGTGACAAATGCCTCTCGCTCAGAGTGAAAGGTAGATTGTACGATGCATGTGTGCAAACTGCCATGCTTCATGGCAGTGAAACATGGGCTGTGACTGCGGAGGACATGCGTAGGCATGAAAGAAATGAAGCTAGCATGATCCACTGGATGTATAATGTCAGTGTGCACGCATGACCTTCGAGCATTGGGCCTCACAGAGGCAATGGCAAAAGACTGAAACATCTGGAGATATGCTGTGACTGCGAAGACCTGGCAAATAAAGTGAGTTCACGGCTGTATCCTACACCAGTTTCGCATAACCAGCCCCAGCCCATTCAAAAGTACCTTGGATCACAGGGCTACCTGCTGTGCTTGAGGAGACCTATTGAGTACATCAACATCAACACCAAAATCAAATGGAAATTGTAGTTGTGATACCCTTGCAGGTGGCACGTAAAAAGCTCCATCGAATGTGGCCGATGCCAGTGCCGCCTTGGCTGGCTTCTGTGCTGGTGGCACATAAAAGGCACCAACCGATCATGGCCATTGCCAGCCTCCTTTGGCCCCTGTGCCGGTGTCACATATAAAGCACCCACTACACTCTCGGAGTGGTTGGCGTTAGGAAGGGCATCCAGCTGTAGAAACACTGCCAGATCAGACTGGAGCCTGGTGCAGCCTCCTGGATTCCCAGACCCCAGTCAAACCGTCCAACCCATGCCAGCATGGAAAACGGATGTTAAACGATGATGATGATGATGATATAACATACATATACATATACATACAGATCATCATCATCATCATCATCATCGTTTAACGTTCATTTTCCATGCCAGTCGATTCAACTGACCCCAGTATGCAACTGGTACTTAATTTATCAACCCTGAAAGGATGAAAGGCAAAGTCAACCTTTGCAGAATTTGAACTCAGAACGTAAAGACAGACGAAATACCTATTTCGTTATTGCCCACAAAGGGCTAAATATAGAGGGGACCAACAAGGACAGACGAACGGATTAAGTCGATTACATCGACCCCAGTGCGTAACTGGTACTTAATTTATCGACCCCGAAAGGATGAAAGGCAAAGTCGACCTCGGCGGAATTTGAACTCAGAATGTAACGGCAGACGAAATACTGCAAAGCATTTTGCCTGGCGTGCTAACGATTCTGCCAGTTCGCTGCCTTACTATTATTTAAATAATGACAAAACTATTTTACTATATTCTTCATTATTTAGAATGGAAATTGATTGAAACAAAGCTCGTTTATTTGAATACGAATATGGTAACATAAGATTAGAATAAATAAATTAAAATCCAAAAATATTAAAAATGTAAATAATGTCATGTCTAGGTAAATTATCAAATGTATTGGTTTCGTATAAATATCAAATCTTGATGAGGGAGGAATAAATTTGAAATGAACGGCACTAATAATCACCATAGGAATGAAATTCCAAGAAAGAAAGAGACAGACAGGCAGGCAGATAATCAGAGACAACTGTAACACAAAGCAGAATGCGGAGGTGATGTTGGGTGGGGGTGGGGGGAGAAGATACCAATGAAAGATTATTCTGTGAAAAGTTAACGAGTAAAGTTGGTGCTAGCATACTGTGGCCAAACTGAGGCAGCCCTTTGAAGGGGTTTAGCCATGCATATTGACCTCAGTACTTATTTTTAAAACTGGTTAATTATTTTATCAGTTTCTTTTGCCAAACCTCTAAGTAATGCATTTCATCTGTGTTTGTATGTTTTGAGTTCAAATTCTGCCGAGGTCAACTTTGCCTTTCATCCTTCCAGGGTCAATAAAATAAGTACCAGTTGCGTACTGGGGTCGATGTAATCGACTTACTCCCACCTCGGAATTGCTAGCTTTGTGCCAAAATTTGAAACCATTATTATTATTACTTCCACCTTAGCAAAGGCAGAGGTGATGTTTTCAGTCATGTTTGTTTGTTTGTTTGTTTGACCATGGACAAGATATCTCAAGAACCACTGGGATGGAGGGTATTGAGTAATCTCCTCCTCTTAAGAATGCAGGCTTTATCCCTGAATCTGGAACCATTATTATCATCATTATCATCTGCATTATCATCATCATCATCATCATCATCATCATCATCATCATCATCATCATCATCATCATTATCATTATTATTATTGGTCAATGGCCAGTAATGTATTTTGTAATATACTTGGCCATTAACCAGGGCATACAAGTTCACTTCTCACCTGAATCTCGCTATTTTTAGCAGAGGATGAAGAATTCATTAATGTCAATACAAAGCAGGA
Organism: Octopus bimaculoides; assembly: GCF_001194135.2. Taxonomy (NCBI): domain Eukaryota; kingdom Metazoa; phylum Mollusca; class Cephalopoda; order Octopoda; family Octopodidae; genus Octopus; species Octopus bimaculoides. The sequence goes on from NC_068991.1 coordinate 73,966,766, forward strand.
ATTCACCATCATCATCATCATCATCCTCATCATCATCAACATCATCATCATTGATAATGTTGTTGTTAGTAGTAGTAGTAGTAGCAGTGGCAGCAGCAGTGGTGGTGGTGGTGGTGGTGGTGGTGGTGCTGGTAGTAGTGGTAGTAGCAGTAGGGGTTGTTTTTGTTGTTGTTTTGTTATTCCTGCTGCTAGCAGATGCCATAGTGTGACACTAAATTCTTGGAAAAACAAGACAAGTCCACAATCGTGTTTTCATTCACAGCTGGCGCCACCTTTCCTTCTGTTATGGTATTAATCTCTGTTGGGGTGGGAGAGATGTTCGACACCAGTACTTTCCTATTTCCAATATTATCGAAAAATATCATGTACCCGGGTAGATTCACTTGACTAATGCCTGATCTTTGGAAAATTCCAGCTTTGTGCCAAAATGGTAAAAGAAAATCATTTCAATATTCATTTATTCTTCTTTTGAAATTTTAGAACTTTTTCCTTTTTACTTATTGCTTGTTCCAGTCATTGGACTGCGGCCAGGCTGGGGCAATGACCCGATGGGCTTAATTGAATAAATCAACCCAGGTACTTATTTATTTTTATATGTCTGGTATTTTTTTCTATCGGTCTCTTTTGCTGAACCGCTAAGTTGCAGGGATGTAAACAAACCATCAATGGTTGTCAAACAGTGGTGGTGGGGACAAACACCACACACACACACTCATCATCATCATCATCATCATCATCATCGTTTAACGTCCGCTTTCCATGCTAGCATGGGTTGGACGATTTGACTGAGGACTGGTGAACCAGATGGCTACACCAGGCTCCAATATGCACAAACAGAAATATATATATACAACAGGCTTCTGTCTATCAAGTTTACTCACTATGAACTGGTCAGCCTGGAGCAATAATAAAAAACACTTGCCCATGGTGCCATGCAGTGGGACTGAACCCAAGTCCACAGGGTTGCAAAGCAAGCTTCTTCACTACACAACCATGCCACCACCTGTATCTTAACCACACACTCATACCTGTTAGTTTTCAAAACTTCTCTTTCCAGCTCAATCCACAATTA
>NC_068991.1:73967986-73968852 GCF_001194135.2 Octopus bimaculoides
GCCAGTGCCACCTGACTGGCTCCCATGCTAGTGGCACACAATAAGCACCATTCATGCGTGGGTCGTTGCCAGTGCCGCCTTGACTGGCTCCCCATGCCGATGGCATGTAAAAAGCGCCATCCAAATGTGGCCAATGCCAGTGCCACCTGACTGCTTAAAAAGCACCCACTACACTCTCGGAGTGGTTGGCATTAGGAAGGGCATCCAGCTGTAGAAACACTGCCAGATCAGATTGGAGCCTGGTGCAGCCTTCTGGCTCGCCAGTCCTCAGTCAAACCGTCCAACCCATACCAGCATGGAAAGCATACGTTAAACATGCTGCTGCTACTGCTGCTGCTGCTGCTGATGATGATGATGATGAACCTGATAAGTACATAACTTAAACAATGCAAAAACATAGTCACACAATCTATTCATTCATGCTTCAACAAAATGCAAAATATTTCAGTTTGTATTACTTTTTATTCCCATTAAATATATTTTCAGTTAATGTGAAAAAACAAAAAAATGTTACTATTTTTTGTCTTTATTTCACACAGACAAACAAGAAGCAGGCAACAGACAGCCTAATACACTTAGATTTTTTGCTTTATCAAATAGTTTTGTACTGTTAACATGTTTAGTCAAGCTTGTATTAAGTATAGTGTTGCTTCATTTAGTAAAGTCATTGCTTGAAAATTGTTAAAATGTGACACTAATAGTGACAGTCTGTGAAATATAGAGTTAGGGAAAACAAAAATTCATAACTCCTTACGTTGAATTTCTACACACTTCTAAATTCCTACACAGTTTTGTGTGTGTGTGCGTGTGTGTGTCTGTGTGTTTGTGTGTGTGTGTGTTTGTGTGTGTGTGTGTTTGTGTGTGTT
>NC_068991.1:73968862-73970439 GCF_001194135.2 Octopus bimaculoides
TGTGTGTGTGTGTAGGAAGAGAAAAGGAGAATGAGAGAGAGAGGGAGGAAAAAGCATGGCCGTGGGGGTTAAGAAGTTTATTTCCCAACCAAAAGGTTTGAGGGTTGGTCCCACTGCATGGCACCTTGGACAAATATCTCCTGCCATAGCACTGGAGGTTAGATACAAACTGAAAGAAGCCCATTGTAGATGTCCATATGTCATCATCATCATCATCATCACCATTGTTTTAATGTACACTTTTCCATACTTGCATTCGTTGAACGGAGTTCATTGAGGTAGATTCTCTATGGCTGGATACCCTTCCTGTCACCAACCCTTATCCATTTCCAGTATTTTTCCATGGCCAGACATGTTTTTGCAGAATATTGTAAATGAATGATATTCATTCACAACAATCACAGGATGTCAAAGCAAAAAGATACAAACACACACACACACACACACACACACACACACACACACACACACACACACATATATATACAAGGCGGGTACTGAAAAGTTCCTTGCTTTGAGTAAAAGGAATAACTGAAAGGATCAGTTAATTAGGATTTTATTCAATATATTCCCTTCTCAGATTCACACACTTATTGCAAAAGTATTTCAGTTTTTCTAAGCCCTGTAAAAGAACTCAGAAGGTTGGGCCTCCAACCAGGCCTTTCGCAATCCCCTTAAAACAGGAACTTTTCAGCCTCCCCTCGTAAATACAGGGTATTTGGTATAAATTTGATATAAAAGGGGGCAAAAAAGCACAATATCCAATCCCATCGATAAATAAAAGTATTCGACAAAACAAAAACAAAAATTATGGCTGGAAGATAGCAGTGTACTCCAAGAAGCCAGCCTCAGCTTCCACCTTGGCTTCAAGGGGGCTCTGGAGCTTGGTGTGTGTTCCTCACTGGGCCTCTGGGAAGATCTTCGAACATCTCGTTGACCTTGGTCACCAGCTCAACCTTAGTGTTACAGGCAGAGTGGTTAGTGTCTTTCTCAACTGCACCCTATACATAGTAACCCATGGGATTACAATCAAGGGAATTAGAAGGCCAAAAATTGGGGCTGACAAAGTCATAGAAATTCTCCATCAACCATTTCTGTCTCTTTCCGGCAGTTTGGCAAAAGCCAGATCCTGCTGCCACACATATAGCCTTCCAGAAGTAACCCTTTCCAGCCAAGGTTTGACAACGGTCTCCAGAAGCTTCATATAACTGTGTGAATGGAGCATAAGATCCTGTTCAAAACTATGGAGCATGCAGAGACAGTCAGCATGCTTGCTGTTTGCCTTTCTGCTGGTCACAATCTGATCTGGCAGTGATTCTACAGCTGGATGAATATCATCCTCATCATCATCACTACCCACCACCACCATCATCATCATCATTACCCACCATCATCATCATCATTACCAGCACTGCAACCACCACCATCATCTCCATCATCATCATCATCATCATCATAATCCTCATCACCATCATCATCTTCACTGTTATTGCCGTCAATCATCACAACCACCACCACCGCCACCCCAACCACCACCACCACCAAAACCACCACCACCAAAACCACCACCACCAAAA
>NC_068991.1:73970685-73971787 GCF_001194135.2 Octopus bimaculoides
CCACCACCAAAACCACCACCACCAAAACCACCACCACCAAAACCACCACCACCAAAACCACCACCACCAAAACCACCACCACTAAAACCACCAGCACAACCACAGCCACCACAGTCACAACCATCACCACAACCACCACCACCGCCACCGCTACCACCACCACCACTACCACCAACACCACCACCATTATTATTGTCATTATCTTTTTATCAGTTTATCAATATATTTTTTCTAATATTTTTTGACCAATCCTCTTTTAAACCTGCCAACAAAAACAAAAAACAAAACAAAAAACAAAAAAAAACAAAAGTGTGTTTTTGTAAAGCAGTTTCACTTTAGACAAGGCTTATATTTATTCTTACTTCTTCCTTTGCCTCGACATCCCTCCCCCACCACCACCACCACCACCACTGCCATTCTTATCCATGTATGGAAACAATAAGATTCCATATGAAGGTTTTAGCAAAAAGTTGTCAAAGTAGGATTTCTTTGTTCATAAAATGCTTGTTAATTTTCCTTCTTCTTTTTTTATTTACATTTCCTTCTTTGTTCGTTCGTTCGTTTGTTTGTTTCCTTCTTTCTTTCGCTATTCCTGTCGGTTCTTTGTTTTTCTTTCGGTATTATTCACGCGAAGTCATTTCTTATTATTATTGTATGATTGCGAAATGGTATTTGGAATCCATTACACAACATGTATGTGTATGTATGCATCAGTGTGTATAATAATAATAATAATAATAACAACAACAACAACAACAACTACAACAATAATAATAATAATAATAATAATAATAATAATAACAACAGATAAAAGCAGGATGCAGTTACAAAATTGTGGTCTGAAACCAGGAAACAGAGGCCTTCATAGTAGTCACACAGGAACAAGCATTGGAAATACATGAAGTAGAGACTTGACCATTCCTTAGAATCAGACAAATGCAAAATGTGTGGTGGAACTGGAGAGACAGTGAGGCATATTTTAAGCAAATGAAACAAATTTGCTTGGAGAGAATACAAGAGAAATCATGACAAAGTTGCCAGAGTGACAAAGTTGCCAGAGTGACAAAGTTGCCAGAGTGACAAAGTTGCCAGAGTGACAAAG
>NC_068991.1:73971797-73972756 GCF_001194135.2 Octopus bimaculoides
CAGAGTGACAAAGTTGCCAGAGTGACAAAGTTGCCAGAGTGACAAAGTTGCCAGAGTGACAAAGTTGCCAGAGTGATTTACTCGGAACAATGTAACATGTTAGGATTAGAAAAGGCAAGAAAATGGTACAGAGTGTACACAGACACACACACACATAATGGGCTTGGTTCGGTTTCCATTTACCAAATTCACTGACAAAGCTTTGGTCATCCAGGATGATAGTAGAAGACACCTGCCCAAAGTGCCACCGAGAGCCCTGAGCCTGCAGGTTGCTTGGAAACATGAGACACATTTTATAAATCAGCCTAATCTCAGTGTTTCTATGGCAAGAGACTATTGGTAGCTCTTATTGTAAATACTGTGCACATTAAGGAGTATGTATATAAGTATGTAGGTGTATAGAGTGTAAGTATCTTGAGAGAAAAGCTGAACATTAGAAGCATCAGTTGTGGCGTGCAAGAGAGACGATTGCGCTGGTATGGACATGTGGTGAGAATGGATGAGGATAGCTGCGTGAAAAAGTGCCACACCCTAACAGTTGAGGGAACCCGTGGAAGAGGTAGGCCCAGGAAGACCTGGGCTGAGGTGGTGAGGCAAGACCTTCGTACATTGGGTCTCACCGAGGCGATGACTACTGACCGAGACCTTTGGAAATGTGCTGTGCGTGAGAAGACCCGGCAAGCCAAGTAAGATCGTTGCCAGTGCCCCTGGACTGGTTCTTGTGCGGGTGGCACATAAAAGACACCATTTCGAGTGTGGCTGTTTTCGTGCGGGTGACACGTAAAAGCACCCACTACACTCTCTGAGTGGTTGGCGTTAGGAAGGGCATCCAGCTGTAGAAACTCTGCCAAATCAGACTGGAGCCTGGTGTTGCCATCCGGTTTCACCAGTCCTCAGTCAAATCGTCCAACCCATGCTAGCATGGAAAGCAGACGTTAAACGATGATGATGATGATGAT
>NC_068991.1:73974975-73976491 GCF_001194135.2 Octopus bimaculoides
GAGGAGGAGGAGGAGGAGGAGGAGGAGGAGGAGGAGGAGCGTAATCATTGGCATCAATGTTTCTGATTTTTTTTCCTCCAGACCCAGCAAGTAAAAGAAAATAACGACTTTGGAGTAAGATCACAGACCTAATGTCAAAATGCTAAAAAGAGCAGCTGGAGCCAGCCATCACTCATCAGCAAGTAAGGCTTGGTGACACGTTGCCCTGCTTTTGTTGATTGCTTCAAGTGCTTCTCTAAGTCCCAAGCAAACATAGACCAATTTCTTGGCCCTCCCACCCTATCCAGATGTGACAGCAGGAAAGACGGAGGGAGAGCGTGTGTGTGTGTGAGAGAGAGAGAGAGAGAGAGAGAGGTGCTCCAGCTTGTACTCATGTACAACTGAGTTAGGGTTGAAGTATCACAATGTGAAAGAAAGTGTCTTCTTCAAGGACATAATTCCCATCCCAGGAATTGAACACACACCCTAATTATTATGAGCTAAACATCCTCACCACAAGGTCATGTGATTTCATACTCACAAATAAAAACATTACCTTGCTCAATGACACACTGTGTTACTTGGTCCAAGAGTTAGGATTGAACTCATAGCTTACTGATTATGAACTTGACACTCTAACCACAGAGCCAAACTTTTTCACATGCATGAGCCTTGCTCTCAGAGACAATGTGCCACATGGTCCAGGAATTGGTTATGGGTTATTTATCATGAATTGAACCCCACCCACTATCCACTAATCTGCATGAATTCACATTCACATATGAAACATTGTGCCTTGCCAAGGACACAATGTAGCACTCATTCAAGAACTGAACCCTCAGCCTCTTTACTCAAGAACAAAACCCCTTAAACACTAGGGCACGTGCTTTCGCTAGTGACTAAGTAAATTACGAAAAAAATATAATAAATCAACATATTTTTGTTTAATGAATTTCTTGGACAATCATTAATGAAATAACATTCCACTTCCTATATTTAGTAGGTTCCTGAGTGAACGTCCATTGTTATTTTGATGGCTTAGTCGGAGAAGGAAGGGCAGCATTTATGGCTTCATTTCCGCACCCTCAACTCTGGTGGGAGCAAGTTATCTTGCAAACCAGAGAACTGGCTTCATTGCTTGCAATATTTACATAATGCATTGAACAGATTCAATGCATTATGTAAATATATGTGTGTGTATGTCTACACAAATGTATGTGCGTATTTGTGTGTGTATTTTTGCATATGTATCTGTGTATATATGTATATGTGTGTATGTGTGTGTGGGGGTATGATTTATAGATTTCATTATACAAGGCAGGCATGGCATATTCACAAGTCAAACAATCTAGACCAACATTAAAATAAATAAGATAAATCTATATATTTGTTTAATGTGTGTGTGTATGCGTGTGCGGATGTAGATTATTTCATTTGTGAACATACCATGCTTTCTGTAATGAATTATATGTGTGTGCGCACATGTGTATGCATATATGTAAGTGTACATACATACATATATATATATATATATATA
>NC_068991.1:73976692-73977292 GCF_001194135.2 Octopus bimaculoides
ATATATATATATATATATATATACATATATATAATATGTTTGAATAATGGAAGAGAAGCAGCTAATAGTGAAAATTTTATCAATACTACATACTTAATGTACAAGTTTATTTAAAATCCTAGAAGCTATAGTTTTCGACTGGGAAAATCCTTTTACAGATGTACTGTGTTAAGACAAAAAGTAAAGCATAATATATTTCAAACGTAGGCGAAACAAAGTTGCCCAAGAAGTAACTGCGAGAGTGTTAGATATGTATTTCACTGTTGTTGCAATCAATCAATGTGATGTATTCGTGCCACTTCCAAAATGAAATCAAATCATCTAGTTTGAAGTATATTCAAATAGCATATAAACTATATACTGGTTTTCACAGATGCTACATAAGCAGAATAAATTCAAATTATGCATTAAAAGTAGTCCTATAGTAAAAATTCTTTCATTATAATGCAATATACTTAATGAATGTGTGTAGTTGCATATGTATGTATGTACATATCTATCTATCTATCTATCTATCTATCTATCTATCTATCTATCTATCTATAGATAGATAGATAGATAGACATGTTCACACTCACACACGACATTCACATAAGATCG
>NC_068991.1:73978089-73985661 GCF_001194135.2 Octopus bimaculoides
ATATATATATATATACGCATATATCAAAGGTATGACCCAAAGAAGACCCAAAGGTGTCAGATAATGCTGGACAGACTATAGTTGAGCTCCAGGTTCCAGTGGAACTTGCACATGAGGTACAGGAAACTTATATACACACCATTCTGCTTAAATAATGGAACTGCAGACACAATATCCTTACATATCTCACATTTGTTTTCATTCCTCCACTTCACTCTGTATTTCATATCTTCTCTATAATAACTGTTACTTAAACATTTTCTTGCACCGTTTCTGATGAAGGGATATGTAAAACATCCCGGAAACAGCTGTAAGGCCTTCTCTTTATAAACGTTCCGGAAATTATTCACAGCCTTGGATTTTATATCTCATTCTGTTAATTTATATATATATATATATATATATATATATATGTACCAGTTGAGCACTGAGGTCAATGTAATTGACTTACCCTGCATCTGAAATTGCTGGCCTTGGGCTAAAATGTGAAATCAATATTAAGACAGACGGAAATTTCACTAGTCTCAGTTCTTGAATATATCCACAAAATGCTTTGGTAAAATTGGAATGAAAGATAAAACTGAACTGGGAAGCAGACACAAATAAAACCAAAAAACAACGAAATGCTAAGGAACTTAATGGAAGCAAAGCTTTCAGTTGTGCTACCAGCATGATAATGGTAATAATGGTGCTAGTTACCTGGTGTACTATTGGCGATTCCTGAAAAAACATTATATTCTTTGTGTTGCATCACTTTGTATACGATAAGTACAGAGTTTTAAGAATTTTTTCTTTGTTTCTTTGGGTTTTTCTCTTCTCTAATAAATGGTTTGGAAATCTAAAGGTTATGATGATGAAAAATTCTTTTAAGAGATTCAACCTTTGTTGAATGATAATGTTCTTTCAGTCAAAAGAATATACAAAAATACATACAAATCTTTAGCAAACCTGCAAACGCCATCTATAGGTCTTTTTTTTTTTCTTTGAGACGATTCATTCTAATTTCGGATTCAAAACATAAATAGGCATAAGGTTGTGTGGAAAGAAGCTTGCTTCCCAATCCATATGGTTCCCGGTTCAGTCCCACAGCATGGCACCTCAGGCTGATCAAACCCTTGTGAATAGATTTGGTAGACAGAAACTGAAAGAAGCCGAGCTGGCAGAAATGTTAGCACACCGGGCGAAATGCTTAGCAGTATTTTGTCTGCCGTTACAGACGTGTCGAAAAGCAAGGGAGCGTGCTAATGGAAATTCAAAAATTGGAGTTATCTCTGGATTGGCCAATTTCTGGATTAACCCAAAGGTTTTTCCTTCATCAGCAGAGAATAGGATTTCGTCTTAATAGGTCTATCTTTTTATATATTGGCCACTGATAAAATTTTTAACAATTTAACCTTTTATATTTATATATGTACATATATATATATATATATATATATATATATATATATGTATGTATGTATGTATGTATGGATGTATGTATGTATGTATGTATATATATATATGTATGTATATATATATATAGAAAAATTTGTGTGTGTGTGTGCTTGTGTCTGTTTGTCCCTCATTACCACTTGACAGCCAGTGTTGGTGTGTTTACATCCCTATAGCCTAGCAGTTCATCAAAAGAGACTGATAGAATAAGTACCAGGCTTTAAAAAAAAGTAGTGGGGGGGGGTCATTTCATTCAACTAAAAATTATTCATGGCTGTGCCCCAGTATGGCCATAGTCTAAAGACTGAAACATGTAAAAGATAAAAAATAATAATAAAATATAAAAAAATAATAAAAGATAGGCACAAGGCCTGAAATTTGAAGGAGGGGGCCAGTCAGTCAATTACATAAACTGTAGTGCTTCCCTGATATTTAATTTTTCGTCCCTGAAAGGATGAAAGGCAAAGTCGACCTCAGCAGGATTTGAACTCAGAATGTAACGACAGGCAAAATGCCGCTAAGCATTTCAGAATAAAAGATAATGATAGCAAGAACAGCGTAAAAGAGAAAATTGAATTCTCATCATCAAAATTGATATTAAATCATTGCCTTTTTTCCTGAATTTTCTTTTTTTTTTCTTTTTTGCACTTTACAATAGAATTTATTGCCACATAATAAACTGCGTCCAAACATCATATAAATTTCATGAGGCCCTGGCAATCAATTTACACTTACTGTAAATTACCACAGATACCAGCCATATATCTCCTATCTCATTTAGTGATTGTATGGTTTAAAGAGCTTGTTTTCTAGCAGCATAGTTTCAAACCCTAAATCCTGCTACATGGCACCTTGGACAAGTGTTAGCACACCGGGCACACATTAGCACACCGGGCACACATTAGCACACCGGGTTACACATTCGCACACCGGGCACACATTAGCACACCGGGCACACATTAGCACACCGGGCACACATTAGCACACCGGGCACACATTAGCACACCGGGCACACATTAGCACACCGGGCACACATTAGCACACCGGGCACACATTAGCACACCGGGCACACATTAGCACACCGGGCACACATTAGCACACCGGGCAAAATGCTTCGCAGTATTTCTTCTGTCATGTTCTGAGTTCAAATTCTGTCCAAGCCATGCCAGCATGGAAAATAGAAATCAAAGGAAGATGATGATGATGATGATGATGATGATGATGATGATGATGATGATGATGATGATGATGATACACACACACATGCACACAGACACAGACACATACATACATACATACACACACACACACACATACCATATGCATTGATGCATACATACATACATGTGTATGTACATATGTACGTACGTACACACATACGTTTGTATGTAAGTCTGTATGTACGTTCATACGTACATACATATATATACAAACATACATGCATACATACAAAAATACATACACAAATAGCCTGTTGTTGACATTAAAATTCCAATGAAGGAACCTTGGATCTAGGTTAGAAACCAACTCTTTCTCTATTGGCAAGAAATCTTGAAATTAATCTGAATAATGACATACATACATACATACATACATACATACATACATACATACATGCATGCATACATACATACATGATTGCCTCCTCTTGTCAGATGATAGCCATCTAACATTCAACCGGTTAGCAAGATGGCTATCATCTTGTCAAATAATAGCCATATTACATTGTTCTGATATACTTTCATCCTTGCATATGAGTGGAAATGACTTTTCTCATTTCATGCCATGCATCCATCACCATTGAACTTTATAGAATACAAAATGGATCAGAAAATGGAATCATAGCGAGACATCTGAATGTCATTGGATTTAAATGATAAATGCCTGAACATCACTTTTGCCACTCTCTCGGTCACCATAGTACTTTCTAGTGACAAGCAGTACAAGATGGCTGATACTATTTTGATGGCAAGCTTTATGTTACAGTATTTTTCTCTTAGAAGAGCTGCCTGCCCCACAACGTTGTCAAAAACAACGGGAGCCTTCTCTAACCCTGTTATACATACATATACACAGACAGAAAAACATAATTATCCAATAAGTTTCTTCCATTTTCTATCCACCTAATTCATTCACAAGATATTGGTTGACTTGGAGCTATATAAAAAGACATTTCCCCAAATTGCTGTGTGGGAGGATTGAACCAAAAACCATGTGCTGGCAAAGAAAGCTTCTTAACCACTTAACCACATAACCAAATCTGTAGGTTACAGATTTAAGACAGAGTCAATATGATGTTTATTTGCCTCGTAATCAGCAAGATATTTCAGTTGTAGCATGAATGTTCATTGGTCATATCACAAATATATCCTATATTCACTTTAAACCGCTAATTCTTTCAACCAAAAGAACATTCCTTAGATGCTACCAATCTTTCATGAATGCCATTCAATGTTTTCAGCTTTAACCAAAAGTCCTCCCTCTCTCTCTCTCTCTCTCTCTCTCTCTCTCTCTCTCTCTCTCTCTCTCTCTCTCTCTCTCTCTCTCTCTCTCTTTCTCTCTCTCTCACTACTTTGTACTATGAATTAACTTTACATGAACACTACATTACCAACCAAATTTCATTTAGATTCACATTTCTCTTTTGTTTACTGTTCTGTAGAAATTCTTCCTTCATAGATTGATTACAGAAGCTTTTCACACAAAGTTCTGACATAAAATACCATTTGAATCATAATCTCTTTTATCCAAATGCAGAGTATTTCTCAGCCTTCCGAAGATGTATTACTCTTTTACTCTTTTACTTGTTTCAGTCATTTGACTGTGGCCATGCTGGAGTGTATATTTAATCACAATTTATCACACATTTACAATCTGATAATCTTTTTGATGTGTCACGAGAACATTGGAGCATGTTAATAATGCTTTCTTGGCTTTTAGTTTTCACTTTATTAGCTGCTGTTGTTGTTGTTGTTGTTGTTGTAGTTTAATGCCAGGTCATCAACGAGCAAGCAGATCTATGATCAAAGACATTCCAACCATGACCATCTCATCTTTTTCCTATTCCATATGCAAGGTAAACAGAACCACATTAATTGACATGTTTCTTTTGAATTCGGAGGTGTGATTTGAAGGAAATTTAGCTGCTTTTTTTAGCAGGTCAGACAACCACACAGAGGTTCCCTCATTGGCTTGTAGCCTTCCTTTGTTTAGCTCTTACACAGTGATCAGTTCACACCATTAACTGATTCTTAGGCTTAGAATGAACAGGTGAGGGAGCTGATCTACTTCAATCAATAACCAAATCTCCCTCAAACCATAGCCTGTGGTTGAATAATTTAGTATGAGATACCTTTTGTCTGAAAAATGAGAAGTATAAAAATAGGATGGTCATGGCTATAAGGCTATACATTCATTGATCAGAGCTTACCTGGGGTTAAACAACAACAGCAGCAGCAGCAATAGCATATCTTTGTATGAGTAGATGAGGGATCTTCTCTGTCAGTCCACTAGATATAGTTGCCAAATCTTCCTCAAATCACACCCTATTGTCTTTAACCCTTTTGGTACCAATCTACCCAAAACATCTCCATTTTTTAATGCAAAATTGCCTGTTTTAAAGGATTTGTATTTAAATTTATACATTCTATCATAATTTTGTGTAAAACTTTTCGAATAAGTTACGCTCGTACCAGCTCATTATCTTTTGTCTAAATTAGAAATAATTATTAAAATGTTTTCTCCTTCTGCATTCACTTAGAAAATTACTTTTCATTTCAATCACAGCATGATATTAATTACTTTAAATTTCTTAGCAGATTTTAACTCTTTTGTAGTAAAGATTTTTTGCCAACATAACATGGCAGTCCTGTTTAGGACGAATGTTGCTGTAATTTAGCCCCAGGAGACATTGTCTCCAGCTGGCTATACAACATGATCTACGTCCTTATATTTTCAAACAAGGGAATCTAGCACCCCCAACTCAGCTCAAAACAATATCTGTGTATTGCGATTTCTGGGTTGTTTCCCTTCATTAGCACAGAATGATTGTTCGGCTAGAGGTGGCGCTGCCATATTCCCATTCAAAATATATAGTTTTCAAAGTGACAACTAATCACTGATCTCGTTGTGAGACTTACAAAATAGTAATTTTCTAATTTAAGATGGCAGGCAGATGGCTTAGTGGTTAGGATGTTACACTCATGATTGTAAGATCATGGTTTCAGTTCCTGGAGCAGGCAGTGCATTGTGTTCTTGAGCAAAACACTTCATTTCACATTGCTTCACTCCACTCAGCTGTATATGAATTCCAGCAATAGCAAGAGAGCTAACCCTGCAATAGACTGGCATCCCATTCCAGGGAATAGGGTGGGTGTATCGTAATCTCAGTTCCCGGTATACCATGGAAAATGAGTTAAATTCTGGCCTTGGGAATCGTAGGGGCTCATAACAGACCTAAGATAACAGGACATGATATGAGCATGGTATGACCATCATTTGACTACTATTTCTAGCTGCTTGAGTATTCGATATTACTCCTTTTGTAAGACTTAAAAATATATCCATTTAAATATATCTTATATTAAGTGTTGTTGTCTTTAAATCAAGACTGACCAGAGATTGTAAATAATACTTATGCTTCTTGTGTAGCATCTTCTCTCACAATGTGTTGTCTCCAGCATCTTTTATTGTTCCTGTACAAATGCAGGATGAAAGATCTCTTTATTCTCTTCTCATTCAAGCTAAACCGATGACTCACTTAACTATCTTCATTATCTGATTCAAGTACATTTTACTATTCTTCTCTCTCTCTCTCTCTCTCTCTCTCTCTCTCTCTCTCTCTACATCCGTCCTAGTTCTTCCATAGTTGAAAAATGTTGTGGGTGTTGTTGTTGTTGTCGTTGTTGAAGATTAACCTTGATTAGTTCTTCTTGAATAAACATGACGCACAGAGCTCTCCTTGAATAAGCCTGTAATTATTCAAGGATAACTTTGGCATGCAGATATACACAAGCAGGCATGGCTGTGTGGTTAAGAAGTTCGTTTTGCAACCACTTGGTTTTGAGTTCAATCCTACTGTATGCCACCTCAGGCAAATGTCATCTATTTATTACAGCCTTCAACTGATGAATAGTTCCTTGGTGAAATTTGGTAAATTGAAACTATAGAAATCTCATCCTGTATGTGTGCGTATCATCATCATCATCGTCGTTTAATGTCCGCTTTCCATGCTAGCATGGGTTGGACGATTTGACTGAGCACTGGCGAACCGGATGGCTGCACCAGGCTCCAATCTGAATCTGGCAGAGTTTCTACAGTTGGATGCCCTTCCTAACGCCAACCACTCTGAGAGTGTAATAGGTGCTTTTATGTGCCATTGGCATGAGGGCCAGTCAGGCGGTACTGACAATGGCCAGTTCAAAATGGTGTTTTTTAAATGCTACCTGCACAGGAGCCAGTCCAGCGGCACTGGCAACGACCTCGCTCAAATGCTTTCTAACGTGCCACCGGCACAAGTGCCAGTAAGGCGACATATATATGGGCATATAATAGTGTATAAACAATTTGTTTTTATACATGAAAGAGGTGACCTTTGACAGGACAATTTACATGCTATAGGGGGCAAAGCCCAAACCATGAATAAGAGAAATTTAAAAGGGAATGAAAATAGAAGATATTTTTGTAGTTACCCTCAAACTTGAGTTTCTGTATCAATGTACAAAATAAATTAATTTGCCACCTGTACTTCTTCAGTGAGGGCGCTAAAATTAATGCATATTTATGCAACAAATCGCACCAAAAATACACGTGCTACATACTTATACATTACAATTTTCAAATCCATCACGCAAGCATAGTTACATTCAGCAGCATATAATAAAAAAAATCAAAACTGCATACCAGAAAGGCTTTGAAACTTTGGTCTTTGACTGCCCCCTCTAGCATGTAGGGTGTCCTGTCAAAGGTCACTTCTTTCATATATAAATACGTAAATTGTTTATGTGCTATTATATACAAAAACATGTTGTCTATTGACTTTATTACACATGCTAGACACCGGTATGGAAATTTTTCTAAATTTTCTACCCTTATTATTTTCACAGTATATATATATACATATATATATATATATATATA
>NC_068991.1:73986439-73991579 GCF_001194135.2 Octopus bimaculoides
CACCACCACCACCATCACCATCATCATCGTCATAATCGTCATCGTCGTCATCATCATCATCATCATCAGCAGCAGCAGCAGCAGCAGCAACACCACCACCACCACCAATACTACTATTGCATTAACTACTACTACTACTACTACTACTACCACCACCACCACTACCACCACCACCACCACCACCACTACCACCACTCTACTACATCCCCCACCACACTCTATGTTGTTCATTGTCACTAAGTGTGTCTGCTTCATCACTGTACCCTTGTTTTTTTATTCTTTTATTTTTCCTCCTCCCATATGTTATATATATATATATATTTTTTTTATCATATTTTCAGATCTATATACATCGACACTTAAATACCTTCCACCCATATTTCACCTACTTTCCTCTGTTATTCTATTCGTATTATTCCTTATTAAACACACCTGCCATCCCAAGTTTTTTGCCAAACCTCTAATAACATTTCATTATCCAAGTCTTTTTTTCTTTTTTTCTTTTTTTTTTGCTCTCCATATTTGCTACACTTTTTCTTTTTTTATAATTCAGCCATCCATGGCAGTCTGCCACTATATGGTCCTGCGACTCTCTAATGAGGTTCTTAGTTCAACCACAAATATTATTAGTTCATTAGAATTAACCTATAATAAACACCAAGTTTACTTCTAATACTAGTCACCCGTTTCTGTTCCATTCTATTCAATCTGTGTTGATTCTATTAAATGTAATTATGGTAACATTGCGTGTTTGGAGTTGTTGCAGCTGCACCTGGTTTGGTGTAGAGTTGGCTGCACGGATGACAGGGTGAAAAAGTGTGTTACAATGTGAGCCAAAAGAACCTGGACATTCCGTGGTAGCATCAACGAGTTTTGAGTATCACTAGAGGAAACAATAATGTTAATGAGTGCTGAAATAATAGTGATTACCAGTTGGTGGCCGATGACGGGTGCAATCATTCCGCATGGTTTCTATCAATTATATTTCACTCATAAGGCTTTGGTTAAGCCATGACTATGATAAAAAGATATTTGCTCGAGGTGCCCTGGAGTGGTATTGAACTCAAAACAAAATAGTTCCATAGGGACCTTCTTGACCTCACAACCATGCTGGTGCCCATATTAACTTATTGGTTACTGTACATCATGTACATTGAAAGTACGCATATAAATGTTTAACCTATTCATAAATAAAGACCGATCCTGCTGGAATCACAGAAAATCCTGTGGCTTTTCAACGATCCTGCTGGAATCACAGAAGATCCTGTGGCTTTTGAACGATCCTGTTAGAATCACAGAAAACCCTGTGGCTTTTGAACGATCCTGTTGGAATCACAGAAAATCCTGTGATTTTTCAACGATCCTGTTGGAATCACAGGAAATCCTGTGGCTTTTGAACGATTCTGATGGAATCACAGGAAATCCTGTGGCTTTTGAACGATTCTGATGGAATCACAGAAAATCCTGTGGCTTTTGGACGATCCTGATGGAATCACAGGAAATCCTGTGGTTTTTCAACGATCCTGTTGGAATCACAGAAAATCCTGTGGCTTTTGAACGATTCTGATGGAATCACAGAAAATCCTGTGGCTTTTGAACGATCCTGATGGAATCACAGGAAATCCTGTGGCTTTTGAACGATCTTGTTGGAATCGCAGGAAATCCTGTGGCTTTTGAACGATCCTGTAGGAAACACAGAAAATCCTGTGGCTTTTGAACGATCCTATTGGAATCACAGAAAATCGTGTGGCTTTTGAACGATCTTGTTGGAAACACAGAAAATCCTGTGGCTTTTGAACGATCCTATTGGAATCACAGAAAATCCTGTGGCTTTTGAACGATCCTGCTGGAATCATAGAAAATCCTGTGGCTTTTGAACGATCCTGTTGGAATCACAGAAAATCCTGTGGCTTTTGAACGATCCTGTTGGAATCATAGGAAATCCTGTGGCTTTTGAACGATCCTGTTGGAAACAGAAAATCCTGTGGCTTTTGAACGATCCTGCTGGAATCACAGCAATCCCTGTGGCTTTTTGGTGATGAATGTTCATAGTATAAGAACTTGTCAGATTGTAAAAGAAGTTTTGAGGAAAAATGCATCTCTGATGATGATTCGGGGATCTCCAAGAACTTCCTGCACTGCTTGCAGGGAATCTAATCACAAGGTTCTAGAGTTCAACTAGCTTCCAATCAAAGCTGGATATGTTTATTCGATAGCAAACAGTCATGTCTATTGTTGCCTATATCCAGATGTGAAACTGCAATCACAAGAAAGACACCACCCGTGTTCTAATTCACAAACTGCATATAATTGACTAAGTGCACACTGTAGACACGGGTGTTATAGTTATCCTGGTAGGCATGTTCTATAATCTGATTGTGACTCAACCTTTGACCTTTGAATACCAAGATATTACCTTTAATTTCTTTTAAGTAATATTGTTCACCTGATGATGAGTCATGTCTCATGCAACCCACTCAGTGATGGATTGCCCATTAAGCAAGATAAGCACATGCTTAGGGCATCAACGGCCATCTATCTTTCTTTCTTCCACTTCCTTCCTAAAGACACGATGTGCTTTTACCTGTCGTTTCTCAAAGCTCATTTTGCCAGCATTCACCACTTCACATTGTCTTGGCTTAACAGCCTTCATCGTTTGTTTTACTGCTTTGTTCTCATTGTCCTGTTTTTGTTACCACTTTCCCCCTCTGCAAAAAATCCCAAATTTCATTTAATTTGCTTTGCGAGTAGGACTGTTTTAACGAAGTCGTGTGTTGTCCTTACCTTCAAAACGCGGAGTAGATAAAACTGGGGACAACTGATGAAGGGAATGTTCTTTTTGTTGCTTGTCTTGTTTCTCTGTTTGTTTGCTTCTTTCGTTGTTCGAACAAAAGTTCGTTTTCTATCTTTTTGTTTTTTATGTTCTCGTTTCTCATTTTGTCTACGTTTTTTTATGTCCTGTACCCATATATGCATGTATATATACATATATGTGTAGGTATGTACATGTATGTATGTATATATGCATATATTTATATATTATTTATACTATATATGTATACACACACACACATATATATATCGATAAAAAGTTAAAATTCTTTAAGAATTGTGGTTGTGTCGTAAGAAGCTTGCTTCCTAATCACATGGTCCCAGGTGCAATCCCACTGTGTGGCACCTTGGGCAAGTGTCTTCTACTATAGCTTCGGGGTGACCAAAGCCCTGTGAGTGGATTTGGTAGATGGAAACTGAAAGAAGCCCGTCGTATATATATTTCTGTTGAAGGCGTAGAGTCGAAACGTAAGACACTTTCTCACCTTCTCAAGCATCACACTAACACACCTGCTTGTTGTTTATACACCTGTCTTGTCTTTTGTCTTTCTGTAAATTTCAACTATATATATGTGTGTATGTATCTGGTTTGTCTCCTCCACCATCACTTGACAACCGATGCTGGTGTGTTTATGTCCCTGTAACTTAGCTGTTCAGCAGAAGTGACTGACAGAATAAGTACAAGGCTTACAAAACCCTTTAAGGCGGTGCTCCAGCATGGCCTCAGTCAAATAACAGAAACAAATAAAAGAATTGTAATTTTCGTATGAAACAAAAAAATACTAAAAACTGAAAAATTGAGGGGTAAACCCCCTCCAATTCCTAGCTGTTTTTCCTTCATCATGAGAAAATGAGAGTGATACCGAAAGTTGGCTGTAAAGACGATGGAGTTTGGTACAAGACCAGACTAAGACCCATAGATTTTGGTGCCACCATATACAGTAATCTCTCGCCATATCGCGGTTCACCTATCGCACCCTCAGTACATCGCGGATTTTTTTGGCTAATACATGTAAATTTATATCGCGGAACCCCTCAGTATATTGTGGGGGCCGGTGAGGGATTAAAAGGGGTCGAATGGTGGGGGGGGGGGTCGGCGTGCGAAAGACCAGCTCACCCAGATGAACTGCTTGAAACACTTAGCCAGTGCCATGCTCATCCCTCACATTGATGTTGTTAATTTCAATAAAAGATATTCTAGCAATATGATGCGTTTTTCACATTTTCTAACCGTGAAAACAATTTCATAAAAATTGAAGTTTGATACTGTATACTCGTACACATAGTTTTAAAAGTAAAAAGTGTGTCATCTTCATAAGAATTTCTTAATTTGTCGTACATGCATTTTTTTTAGCTAACATTGTAATTGCCAGCATCAGTACCCGGTATACATTTAAGATATGGTATGGTAGGGTAGGGTATCAACCCTTTCGTTACTGTATTTCTTTTGAGCTGTTCTGTGTTTCTTTCAATTACTTTAAATATAACGAAGAATTTAGTAAAATAACTTAGTTATCATTCAGCTAGTGTTAGGAACATAATAAGGTTTGGTGGAAATGAAAACAAGACATTTGTCCTCAGAGCCAGAACCGGTTTCTGCCGGGTGGTTAATGAAAGTGTCAAGGTATTTTAAATGAGGAGGGTAGTCGATGTGGAAGGAGAATTGGCTAAAGGGGGTTGATGGTCGAAAAAGTTTGGTGATCTCTGTTCTAAGAGAAACAAACAATGGCAGTACTCAAAATCAAGTTGCAACAATCACTCATGTGTGTGTGTGCGTGTAATGTATGTGCATGTGTATGCATATATGTGTGTGTACGTGTGCATGTATGTGTATATGTTTGTCTGTGTAGTTGGTATTAGGAAGGTCAACCAGCTGTAAAAACCATGGCGAAGCAGACCGTGGAGCCTAGCACAGTTCCTAGGCTTAAACAACTCCTGTCAGACCGTCCAACCCATGCCAGCATAGAAGACGGACGTTAAATGACAACGATGATGATAATGTATTTGTATATATATGTATACACACACACACACACACACACACATTCCAAAATGTAACTACATGTGGATTGTTGGTGATTTTTTTCCTTCCGTCTTCCTTTTCTTTTGGACTTTCCTCTGTCTCCTGTTTCTGAAGAAGAGCTTTGCTCGAAGAGTAAATCCACCTTTCTTTCCTTCCCTGAGCGTCTGCTTAATACCTTGCATGTACCACGTCCTCGCGTTGTTGTTTTTTTTCTCGTGTTTTTCCTCCGTTTCTTTTTAGGGATTAACTATATATATATATATATATATATGTGTGTGTATATAT
>NC_068991.1:73991680-73997991 GCF_001194135.2 Octopus bimaculoides
CCCTACGGCTTTTTAATGTTGTTTCCACTGTCCAATTTTTTCTGTCTTGGTTTGTGTTTGCTACCTTGGAATCCTCTGTTTAGTGGGTTAATCCACTACTCAGGAAGAAACTATTCTAAGAGTGCGTCACTGCCTTATCTTCGAAACGCCTAGTTTTAAAATAGAGGCAGCTGATGAAGGAATAATTCCATAAGTGGCTTGTTTGTTTCCCTATGTGTTCGTTCTGTGTCTGTAAACAAAGTCCGTTTTGTTTTTATGTCCCCGTTCATTTTTCTAACGTCACGTCCTGTACCCGGATATGCATCTATATACACATGTAGATGTAGGTATGTACAGATATGTATGTATACATCCATATGCTCATATATCATTTGTATTATTATATCATCGAACGCACGAGTCCATTTGCAAGTCTATATATATATATATATATATATATATATATATATATACACGAGTGAGCATATAAATATGAAACAAGGTGGTAAAAAGAGTACTCAAATACCAGAGGTAGAGTAATATGCTTTATCAAAAGCAGCAGAAATATCTGATGGTATATATATATATATATATAACGTATAAATATATATTACATGCACACATATTTTCTACATTACCAAAAACGTTTTATTTCTCTGTGTGTGTGTGTGTGTGCGCGCGCGAGCGTTTGTACACACACACACACATGCAGAGTATAAAAGACAAGATAGTTGTATAGTTTAAGACGGGCAGTACATCTTATTCACAGGTTTGTTCGACCGTTGCAGACCTGTGGTTAAACAACATCAACGGAAAAATGCTTCCTACACTACAAACACATTCACTAGTAAACCCCCACCCACCCACCGTGACCACCACTAAACAATATCATCACTAAATATAAACAAACAGTAAATATCAATGACATATCTAACGATGTTACGCGTGTGCTTTGCGATATGAATGCATATTTGTGTGCGTGTGTGTGCGCGCGCACGTGTGTGTGTGTGTGTGAATGGCTAATAATACTATAGATATGGTAACACCCAGCTGTGTTACAGAAATACATTTTAATATCTGTTACATTACCATGGGGTGTTGTACTATATAGCAACAATTAATAATCGATACTACTAGACCTCTCTCTACCTGTCTGTCTGTGAGATAGAGAGAGGTCACACACACACACACATATATATATATATATAAAAACAAATAGTAAATGAGTGTATGCATATATACGTACAGGTATGTGCATACCGACATCCACCTGTATGTATAGGTGCATATCTGGGTACAGGACATTGCAAACAAACGTAGACGAGAACACACGAGCCACATAGAGAACATTCTACTTCATCAGCTACCCACGTTTTAACACCGGCGTTTCGACGAGCTTATATATATATATATATATATATATGTGTGTGTGTGTGTGTGTGTGTATGTGTATATATATATATATATATATATATGTGTGTGTGTGTGTGTATATATATATTTATATATTAGAGAGAGGGGGAGAAAAGAGAGAGGATTTGTAGAGAAGTAAACAATAAAGGCTTAGGTCATATGTTCGAATCCCAGTAGGGTCGTCTTTGCGTTTAATGGCGGTGCCCCAGCATGGCCAAAGCCTTTCAGCTGAAACAGAAAGTTATATGCACACACACACACACAAAAAGATATATATGCCACACATACATGCATACACATATATTTTCACACACACACACATATATATTATAAGTTAAATTTCTCAAACACGCCCGCACACACACGCACACCCTCTGATACATAGAAAACGACGTGAATGTCACGACTAGAAAGCTTTTGATGGTATTGTACACACGATCCAGTGTGATTTAGGTTTAATAACTTAATGACAACAGTAGCCATACAAGAACATTCGATTAATCTTAGTCCGTCTCTAATGATACCTTCTTCTTTTTCTTCGTCATTATATTAAATACACCACCACCATTAAAGGTGCGCATGTTTCTTCCTTTTATTTCCTTATCATCGTCATCATCATTATAATCGTTGTCGTCGTCATTAACATCGTCATCATTATCATGGTCGCCGTCATCATCATACTGGACAACTCTAAATGTCGTCCTCTCTGTGTCTCATCTCTTCCGTTCTTCCGACGTAACGCAACCATATCAGTTTGATATGATATTAAACCGAACTAAAGCTAACCAAATCATACTATAGTATGCAAGCTCGATCTAATCGAGGTAATCTAGGACAAAGGCGGCGTAAATTAAACTGAAACCAACAATAGTGGGTAATATGCAAAAATAGCTAAGGTATCCTCAGTGACAGAAACGAAATAATGACTGTTTAAAAATAGATCATATTTTTTTAACAAGAGATTACTATTTTTGTCTCCCGTTGCTAGTATTGCTGAAAATGTGACATGTCTAATTTAAAAAGAAAAATAAGTTCCTAATTTCGAAATAGTAACTGAAATATAATTATTCATTTGAAAAATTTCGATAGAGAAATTTATGAATGAATGTGTACGTTTACAACGACAAGGCTTACGTATTATGAAATTTGATATTTTCATTCATTTTGAAGTATTTCTTTTTCGATATTTCATTAAAATGGTTACGCAAACTATTTTAAAGCATTTACTTATTCTTTTCGACCGTTAACGATAGCTAAATTACTTTTGTACATTCCTCATTGTTGATATTCTCATTTTAATTAATTGAACTTTCGTCACTGATTACTTACTAATTATACTCGTGTTTGTCTAGGCGGGTTTCATGAAAAATCAATCTGGAGTTCCGAAAGTTGTCTTTTTAAGATATAAAAATTCATTAAAAAAAATATTCACCATTTTCAAAATAATAAATTATCTTTAAAATTTTTTTTTATATATATAGATTTATAAATTCTCTTAAAACTTTTTTGTTTATTTAATGTCTTATAGCGGTGAGGGCTGTCCATAAAATATAGGTACGGTTTCTTTGATTTCTGGAAAATCGTGTAAAGTTTCTGTAACGGAGTAGGTTTGAGGAACCACAACTATACACCACTTACCAATGTTTCTCTTAGACGAAGGCCAGAGCTTGTGAAAGCTGGAACGAGTAAACACTGCCATGTTCCACAAAAATTAAACTGATTTTAAACTTTGATAATTTTGGCGAAGAATTATTAGGACGCAAAATCGTTAATCGTTAGTCATCTAATTTATAGAAAGGTGGTGAGGAATCACAGAAATTTTCTGGTAATCTTTGGAGTATTGGAAGGCAACAAAATGCCAAACGATTACACGGTAAACCGGTCCTCAGTTTTAGACCCTAACGATTCAATGTTATCTATGAACATTGTATAAAGGACATGGATTTTCATCAAAAATGTATATTACGTCATGCTTTGAACTTGAGACAATTTCTTTTCATCTTACAAAAGTTTATTAGGCTTCGTTTTCGAAACCATTAGGTACAGAAGATTTTTATACGAAATAAAAACTGCGTTTTATTGTGTAATTGTTCGGCTGTTTGTTTCCTGTCTCTTTTGACGAGTAGAAAAAACTACTTCTATCTTTACAATTCTTATTTGTTCACAATAAAGTTGGAGAAACTTTAAAAAGTTTAAAACCATCTTAATGATTTTAAAACATGGCTATTTCCACCTTTGCAATCCATACAGGCCCCGTACAACGGCATGCACGGCCATAAACCTTGTAACTGTAGTTCTGAAACTAATGCTAGACTCTCATCATTTCCCATCAAATATTAGGGGAATTTTATGCTAGGATCCCCATTAATATAATTCTTCTGTCTTCGCTATGGTGTTGAACAAGCTTAAAATGTTTAAAACCATTTTGATTTCATCAAACATGATTGTTTGTTCAGCCACCCTTTCAATCTCATAGGTCACTGCTTCTATGAGACAGTTTCCAGTTTTTTAAACTTGTTCCTCATCGTGACCAAGAAAGACAACAGTCATGGATGCAAAATCTATATTTCTTATTAGTAAGCAGAAGAATCGTTACAGCATCGGAAAAACTGCTTTACAACATTACTTTCGTCTCTTTACGTTATGAGTTCAAATCTCACAGAGATCAACTTTGCCTTTCATCATTCTGAATTCGATAAAATAAAGTACCACTCCAATATGGAATATCGGCTTCCTTCTTCCCTCAAATTTTCTGGGTAAATGCTTTGCATTGTTTCTTTTCCGGGTTCTTTTATGTTATGAGATTAAATCCTGTCGGTGTCAACTTTGCTTTTCATTTTTTCGAGGCCGATAAAATAAAGGAAGGAGTTTTGGGAATAGTTATCAGTACTTAACGGGGAAGGAAAAGAACACGGAAATTGCAAATGGCGGGCGAAAAGTAAAAAAACAATTGAAAATGTGTAGACACAGGAGTAGTGAAGAAAAAAAAAATCGAGAAAAGAAATTCTCTTATTTGTTTCAGTCATTTGACTGCAGCCATGCTGGAGCATCGCCTTTAGTCGAACAAATCGCCCCCAGGACTTATTCGTTGTAAGCCTAGTACTCATTCTATCGGTCTCTTTTGCCGAACCGCTAATTTACGGGGACGTAAACACATCAACATCGGTTGTCAAGCGATGGTGGGTGGACAAACATATATATATATATATATATATATATATATGTATGTATGTATATGTATGTATGTGTATTTTTTCCATGTTCACAAATAGCACGGAAAAATAAATAAATTGTTACCAGGGTAACAAAAATTCACACAAGTAACAAGGATGTAACAGCCTACTTATAAAGGTAGAGATTCCATGTTTTGGGGAAACGATTTTGTATAACATAGATAAATAAATAAATGGAGTTAAACGCAAGTGTTATTCAGATCTTTATACTTCCGACGTATGTTCCGAAACATATGTCGGAACTATAAAGATTTGAATAACACCTGCGTTTAACTCCATCTATCTATCAATCTATCTATCTGTCTGTCTATGCTGGGCACTGCCTTCAAGAATTTTAGTCGAACGAATCAACCCCAGTACTTATTTCTTAAGCCTGGTACTCATCCTATCGGTGTCTTTTGCCGAACCACTAAGTTATGGGTACGTAATCTCACCAACACCGGTTGTCAAGCAGTGGTGATGGACAAACACACGCACACACACACACACACACACACACACACACACACACACACAGGATGGGATTTTTTCAGTTTCCCTCAACCAAATCCACTTACAAGTCTTTGGTCGGTCTGAGGCTATAGTAGAAGGTACCTCGCAGTGGGACTGAACCCAGAACCATGTGGTTGAGAAGCAAACTTCTTACCACACAGACACGCCTGCATCTTTCTCTCCCCCTCTGTTTCGGGGTTGGGGATAGTCGATCTCATCGATCCCACTGTTCAACTGGTACTTATTTTATCGACCCCAAGAGGATAAAAAGTAAAATCAACCTCGAGAGAATTTGAACTCAGAACGTAAAGCCAGACGACGAAATGCCACGCAGCATTTTGCCCGACGTGCTAACAATTCTCCCAGCTCACCGCCTGATGGGGATATAATATTAGTTTGAAAACACCTGATTATAATGTGGCAGATGGCAAAATCCTCAGATTCACCATTCTTGACAAACATTTCAACATTAAAAGCACAGTATGCACTGGTCCGTTCCAAAATGATAGCAGCAACCGAAATTGGTAAAGCATTAGCTACACGAACTAGCCATTTCCACCTGCCTAACTTCACTAGCTCCGTAACAATAACCACAAAATATAGATAGTTTTTCTGCTGCACTCTGTACCATAGACTATAGACTATACCAACTGGGGTCAAGCTGTGGCTCGCGAGCTGTAGGCAGTTCTAGAAATTTCTATTGGTTGTTTCCAATATATTATATTATCAATAGTGCCAAAGTGTGGCACACGAGCCGCATGCAGCACTTGAAGTTATTACGGGTGACTCCCAGGAAAATGTAGGGTTTGCTTAAAACAAGATTCTCTAGAGATGTGGAAAGAAGTCCGTTTAAAATGACTTGTTAATGTACACTGTTGCTTATATCCTCCCTGATAAGATTGATGCATTATTCCGCATTATTCATCCTCTCGGATTAATTTTAATGCATCTATCGAAACATATGTCGGTGATATGGTGATATAAATGGTTTAAATGACGACTTGGGCGTTTGTCTCCATTTTCTATTATTCTTACCGGAGTAAGCACATAAATGTGCAACAAGGTGGAAAAAAGAGTACTCCAATACCAGAGGTAGAGTAATATGCTTTATTTAAAAGCAGCAGAAATATAACAAAAAACTGTTACTCGGAGTTTCACGTTCCCGTTCATCGGACAGTTTTTTTTTCTAACAAA
>NC_068991.1:73998016-74000197 GCF_001194135.2 Octopus bimaculoides
GGGCCACATTTTCCATTAATGTTTTACGTAGTGTTTTTGGTACCGAAAGACTTTCAAACTTCGTATACTTATCTATTTTGTGTTATAGAACAGAAAAATATTTTTGTATTCGAATTTATTTCATGTAAAAAATTGTCTTATTTCGATAATTTCAACCAATCACTGACAAGTATTCAGTTGTTTACATTTACTCCTTTGGCTGATTAAGCCATAGCTTCGTTTTATTTGCTTTTTTCATTTTCTTTTTTTTTCTTCGTTTTATTTGCTTTTTTCTTTTTAAATTTGCTGTTTTACCCTAACCCTAACCCTAATCCTATCACCGATAGAATTGTTTCAGAATCGTTTGTTTATGTAGTCGGCACTTAATGTATATCGGCTGAATGGACGTCAGTGATTGGTTGAAATTACAGAAATACGACAACTTTAACATGGAATAACTTAGGGATTTCTTTTTTTTTAAAGAAGACTAAGAGAAAAAGATGTTTTATATGACACATTCTATCAGTGTTCCAAGTTTCAAAGTGTTTCGTTAATGAAAAATGTGGCCCCCGTTTTAAAAAAGATCCCAGTTTTTTGTTATATTTCTGCTGCTTTTAAATAAAGTATATATATCGTTTGTAAAAAACGTAAATCCGAAAGAAGAAGCACACTCTAAGATGTAGAGCAGTATATATTAAAGCTAGATAAGGTTGGTGTATGGGATTACCTTAGGTTTCCCGTCCATGAAAGGTTTAGCATTATAGGGCATCGTCAGATCCCAAAAATCTGTTGGCGCATGACCTCTTAAAAATATGGCTATGGGGTTACCTTGGGTCGGCGTTTCTTCAGACCTTAAGTGCATAGCGTACCATAACCGGATCGAACGTTACCCAGGTTAACCGCATAGACCGGCCAAAGCCATCTTTATCTAATTATTCTACTGCTCTCTTTCGGATTCATAATTTACTGACGACTTCGCGTGATCACATGACCGACCAGACTGTCAGATTTTGTCACACATCGCTGGCCACAACGTGCGATCGTATTGTTTCAGCCTTCACATGACGCAACTCGCTGGCTAGGCGAGTAGGCCAACATTCCAACCTGATCGAAAGCAACGCGAAATGAAGTGTTTTGCTCAAGAACACAACGCGCCGCCCAGTCAGCGAATCGAACCTACGATCAAGCGATAGTGAGTGCGGCAGCCTAACCACTAGGCCAAGTTCTTTCAAACACACACGAGTGTGTATGTATACACACACACACACACAAATATATATATATATATATATTTACACACACAGACACACATATATATATATATAAACACTGCACAGACACACACAAATATATGCACAACGAGCTTCCGTCTACCAAATCCGTGCACAAGGTTTTGTTTAGTCAGTCCAGAGCTATAAAAGAAAACACTTCCTCAAGGTGTCTTGCAGTGGGATTGAACGTGAGACCTCGTGTCTGAGAAGCAAACTTTTTACCACATAGCCACGCCTGTAGCTCTGAACGTTCTCTTATTTATAAATAAGAAAAAAAAAAACTAAACAAAAATCCACAAATATTGTTGCTGAGCTTTTGAACGTAAGAAAAATCAAATGTAAGTAGTTCTTATTCACTACCTCGCAAAATAATAAAAAGAAAGCAAGGCCATGCCTGCTGTTGAACAATTTATATAACGAAGCATAGCATAGCGTACCATAACCGAACTGAACCGAACCGAACCGGACCGAACCGACAATTAAAACCGGAAGTTCCCATGATGCTAGTGTCCAGAGCTGAGGAGATGCGCAGTGTATCGCAGGAAATAGCATAAGTTACACTTGAAGCTAAATACACAGAGTGTGGAGGAGGCAGGAGGAGATGAGCTCCAAAATACCTCGCAAAGGTAACAAGCACGATAATAATAATATTCGTAAAGTGAGAGAGAGAGAGAGAGAAGGAGACAGTTGTGTGAGAAAGAAACGGAAAGAAAAAATATATATATAGAAATGGATTCATTCATAACGAAGAATGTGATGATGATGATGATGGTGGTGATGGCGACTGGAGACGGTGGGGACAAAAACAAATGACCATCACTACACATCTCTACCCCCCCCCAACAAATGTACGAGTGAATGAGGAAAGAAAGGGGAAAAAATAATAGCTTTAGGTTGCTTAGAGAATCTCTAATTATTATTATCATTATTA
>NC_068991.1:74002587-74004828 GCF_001194135.2 Octopus bimaculoides
ATATATATATATATATATATATATATATATATATATATATATATAGTATATCTATTGTATGTGTATACACACACATACACATACCCAGTGATGTATGCTATTAATTCACACTGACTGTTGACATTACCCCTCTCAAATTCAAATTTTAAATATTCCTAATAATCATTTTATTGGTCACCTATTTTCATTATTGCTGAAAGGACGCTTTATAACTGGATTACCAGCATTATACACACACACATCCATTCGTATACATTGTACATTTTATACACACACATATATATATATATAGTATATCAGTTGTGGTGGCCATCATCCTTTTCTTTTCTGTATGTGTGTAGGTACTGATTCGTAATGTTACAGCTATTGAACACCTTGAGGCAAACTAGGAACCTCTACAAGACCATTACTTTTGTTGTTACTGCCACTAATATCCTTATCCTTGCTGTTGTGTTCTTTCAATTAGCCCTGGCACTCCAGGCGAGGAAAAAACGGACGAAGGCTAAAGCAAGATTTAAAGAAGAAAAGAAACGCTCGTGAGTGTTCCACTTTCTTTCTCTCTTTCCTTCTTCTCTCATTCTTTCATTTCTTGTCTTTTCCGATTCCCCCCATTTCTTGTATCTCTGTCTTTTTTTATTTCTTTTCTTTTTCTGTACCGAAATATGTTTGTTGTTTGTTTTTTTTCTATGCTTGGAAAATATTTAAAACAGTTTGATTTGCATTTTCTGTGTCTATCCTTGTCTTTTTTTGTGTTGCTGTTTTGAGGGGTAACGGTTTCAAACCGTATCTGTATATCTATGTTGGTTATCCCGAAGTTACATATGAAACGGCGTGTCACCGTGAGGAGTGGGGCCAGCATCTGTCTCCTCTTGTACTTCGGATGGTGACAGTGGCGGCTCATTTCTTGTTTATCTGTCTTAAAAGTTAGGGGCCATATTTCACACACAGACACTACTTTACTATCCAGGGTAGACGCTCACATTCATTAGATAGGGGCGGTTATACTGTACCGAGGAGTAAAAATAGCTTGATTGGATTGGCACGGTTGGAACTGTTTTGATCATTGGGCTTGATAGTGAGGAGTCGACTTGAGGATTAAAGCTGACAAAATGTAAACCGGTCTGTCTTGTATTTGAAATGTCGGTGAATCTGCCTCTCTTTCAAACCAAAAAAAAGAAAACTGAATTTTGTAGATACACCACAACTGAAGAAAAAAAGAGCGGGACAGTCATTACTGGAACGCCGTGGATAATAAGTGGGATTATCTGCTCAATCGATAATAGACCTGTGGCTAAATAGTGGAAACATGTCGAACCAAGCCTCTACACGCTCGATCGGCCCAGCCCGCTAAAAAAAAAAAAAAGAAATAAAAAGCCAGATTTCAAATCAAATATTGAATAGTGTCTTTTTTTTTTTAAATGAATTGAAAATGTGTTTTGGATTATCTAATCCAAGATAATATATCTGAATAAAATGATGGGCTGGTCACTGATGGGACGCCTTTGATCATTGCATTGCTCGTTGTGTTGACCCTGGGCTAAACGTCAACACGTGAATCACCTCTATTCGTCATCATCATCTGACTGACTATACATACATGTGTGAATATGTATGTATGTGTATATATATATATATATATGAGAGAGAGAGAGCGAGGTGAACACTCGGTTAATGTATTTCGTTGAAGCTAACCCCCCCCCCACTCGACTTCAGAAACTACCTAATTTGTCAATTCCCCTCTTCCATCTTCGCACCCGGTTGATATTAATTATGAATGAATATATAAGCAAAGCATTTTATATACTTAGTCTCTCGTAAACATCATCATCATTATCATTGACATCACCTTTACTATCATTGCTTCAACACTTCTATTTGGTGATGCATTGCTTAGCGACTATAATTCTAATAACGGTATGTAGTAAGTAATACACACGTGTGTACATATAATATACAACGTAGATGTATCTATGTGTCCATGTCTGTCCGATTGAAAACTTCAGTGGTTTAGTTCAATCGTTTTATATTAAGTTCTCTTTTCGTATTTTTTTCCCCTAATAAACTTCTGTAGAATATTACTTAGAGAAGGACTCGAGAAAATATATAAAGCGTAAATAAAATTAGATAGGACTAAGTGTAGATCGTCCTGTCTACAATCAAATGAATATGATTTTCTGCTTAATATAAAACACATACACACAACCATATATATATATATATATATATATATATATATATATA
>NC_068991.1:74004838-74005388 GCF_001194135.2 Octopus bimaculoides
TATATATATATATATATATATATATATATATACAATTTTTATGAATATACTTTTACTTCAGTTAGCTTACAACTGTCCATGTGTTATAAATAACGGTTTTTTGTCTTTCTGGTTACACGAAACTCAAGATCTTCGAGTTAATTTACATGTAAATAATTGGAACCGCGAATGAAATCCATGAGGTACCACCTATCCAGTAGTTTACTCCCTGTTATGTTTACATATCCATATTTCCCAGTTTATATATTCTTTTGTTGTAAACTAGGTTTTCACCATTTACACATTTTCAGGACTTTTGCTTTCGACTGTTCCTCTGTTCGTCCTCAATAAAACCTGAAGCTAATTAATTTAATTTTTTTTTATAATATCTTATCGTCTGCCCGTCACCTAAGATAGAAACCATGTGTACTTTTCACATATTTATTACTGTTAAAAAGAAAGCATTATTATAATTTGTTCGTTTGTATTAATTAACATAACTGAAAATGAGGTTTCCAGCCTTCACCTGATTATATATATATATATATATATATATATATATATATATATA
>NC_068991.1:74005487-74009415 GCF_001194135.2 Octopus bimaculoides
TTTTAAAATATCGCTATCAATCTGGAGTAATAATTTGTAGTTTTGAAATCAGTAGTTCTTTGACTGCTATTTCTGAATTCTCAGTATGTTGGAGAAGCAGGTTACTGTCAATCCCTATATATTTATGATTATATATATATATATATATATATATATAAAACTTGGAAGAGGATGCGTGGCGTTCAATCATATAATATAAATTATATATGCACATATACATACGTACATGTACATACATCTATACGTATACACACACACACACACACACACACACACACACACACATACATGCATGCACACATATACGCCCACATATATACATGCATTCGCATATTAGCTATCTATATACACATACGTATATACATCATGTGTATGACTTAGAAAGAGTTTCTGAAGATTGGTGTGTTGAAGTGAAGTTCTATCTACTTTTTTTAAAAATATTATAGGCTTCTTGTCATTGGGCTACACCTTTTGCCGAACCACTACTATTTCTATCTGTGTTTTTGCTACTGTTTAGCTGGGCAGGGAGGGACAGTGGCCGCATCTCTTTCATTTTATTTTCAAAGCCTCCTTGACTGGGAGGGAGGGAAGTAGGAAGTTATTCTCAAATCTGAAACCAATCGCCCTCTCCCACAATCCCGAATGCTTGAAAGAATAAGTTAAACGTTCCAATTAACGAGTAGTTAATTACTTTTTGAATGACGAAATGTTTAAATTAGTTTGCTCTCCCAAAGCGTGTATATCATCATCTACCGTTCACTCTCCTGGAGCTGATAAAACTCCAGGAGCCGTATCACTCTGATTTGGCGGCCCTTCCTACCACCAACCACTCCAGGAGTGTAATGAGTGCTTTTACGTGTCACCGTACAGGTGTCATTTACATGGCACCGGCAACGAATACGATGCACGGGTGCTATATATATATATATGGTTGATTTCTTAAGAATTTAGAAACTTCGAGTGAACGTAAAATAATTATTTTTCTATCCGATGGGTTTTTTAATACAATGATTTACAAGCTATTGTTTATAGCTTTATCTGCTTCGAGTTTTACCGTTCCCAAAAAAGACATTAATGTTTTTGTGTTTAATTATAACACAGACTTTCAAATATTATTGAAAAAGTGTTCAATGCATATATGTTGAGTATAAAATGTATTTCCACCGCCAAAAAAAAAAAAAGGCATGGCCATTAATCTCGAAATGAATTAATAATCGTCGTTTTAACTTCCACTTTACTGTGCTGGCATTGTTCAGACGGAATTTATTGTGATTTTCTGCGGCTGGATACCCTTCCACGCCTGTCTCTAAGCAAGATAATATTTTTTATAACCCGGACATGTTTTTACGGAAGATTAGAAACGAGTGGCACCGCTTGTACAATGGAGATGCTCGTTTACAACTATTGCACGATATATATATATGTATATACGAACCAGCTTGACTTTATGGTAATTGTGATGCAATGATAATGATTAGCTTTATGTGTTTTATTTTCATTTGTCTTGCTAAACGAGTTAGTGTGGAAGTTGGAGGTTGTCGAACCTCGAAATAAAAATGTGACAGAAGGGAAGTGGATGTAAGTAGAAAGATGAGGTTTTCTGTCAGTCATGCTTGACCGAAGTTGCACGGAAAAAAACTGAGTGAGTGAAGGAAGAAATTAAAGCGAGAATGGGTCGGAGTTACTCCTTGAGTGGTTGGTATCACTCAGAGAGCAGAAGCTGTAAATTAGGATTCATATAGGATAACGAGTTATCTCCCTTCATACATACACACACACACACATATATATTATATGAGGCAGTGTGCTCTTTAGAAATTCACTTCCTAACCACGTGGTTTCGGGTTCAGCCCCACTGTGTGGAGTCTTAGTCGAGTGTTTTGTACTAAATGGATTGTGAATGGATTTCGTAAACAGAAGCCTGCTGTGTGGTTTGTGTGCGCGCGTCTCCTTGCTTTGACATTGCGCGATATTTTGTGAACGAGCGTCGTCGTCATACAAGAGCTATCCTTCGTTTGTACCCGTCTGTTCAGATATGTCCACCCGTAGGGGGAGATATCAACTTTCTACTTCCGTGTGGAAGTAGGTGCGGTTTGATGACAAGAAGGGCCTCTGGTCTTAGGAAAAAAAAAAAAATCTACTTTAGTGAATTCCGCCTGACCCATGCAAGCATGGGAACTTGGACGTTAAAACGATGAAGCTAATCGCACTTTATACTCAAGCATCATACGATCTGCTTTTCATATTGAGAGAGGTAGTAATAGCTACCCGAGCTTCTCCCCCCCCCTCTTCTTCTTACTCTGGTTACTATGGTTTTGAAGCACACCTATCTACTGCTAATTAGGTCATCTAGGTAACAGACGCTATCAACTACTTTTAGGGAGCTTACAGAGCATTTGAGAGAATTTATTTCATGGGTGTTCCCTTTACTGCTAGCTTGTTGGTGTGTGTTTCTGTTGCACATAAAGTCTTGCTTTTCTTAGCCTGCCCCTCTCATCCCTCTACACTTCATATGACCACTCCGGGTACCTGTTCAACCCATGGCATCTCTATACAATGGCTTCCATGGTTCTCACAAGTCCTTCATCAATACATTTTGTTTAACGAACCATTTATATATTATATAAAAACAACACTGAAGGGCATGGTGCCTTATGACAGGCCTTCTCCAGGTCAACAGATGCTGTTTATTGTAGGTCACTCTTAGCTAAGAACTTCTGCAGGTGTCTAACTTCCACCAATCACTTGTACCATAAGCTTCTTGCGATGCTTTTCTGACGTAGTCCATCACTGGTTAAATTCGCACACGTAAAACTATTGCTGTGGGTGCACCGGTTCTTCAGGTGAGTTACAACTCGTTTGAAGACTGTGCATTGACAGGCGAAATTCGGCAGCGAGACTGTGTTTGTGTGTCCCCTCCGCGTGGCTCCTGTGCCCGTGGCACGTAAAAAGCACCCACTACACTCGGAGTGGTTGGCATTAGGAAGAGCATCCAGCTGTAGAAACCTTGCCAGATCAGATTGGGGCGTGGCGCAGCCTACTGGCTTGTCAGTCACCAGCCAAACCGTCCAACCCATGCCAGCATGAGAAATGGACGTTAAACGATGATATGTGTATATATGTATATGTGTGTGTGTGTGTGTGTGTGTGTATGTGTATGTATATATATATACATATATATATATATATATATAGTGTGTGCATAATCCCAGATATGGTATTAATCTTCAGTCAACACCCCAAAAAAAAAGAATATATATATATATATATATATATACACACACACGTCGCATACATTACTACTCCACATGATACACCATTCATTATTCGCCCTAGCGAGATATTACAGAAGAAATCTTTGTAAAATTATATAAAGTATCTGGTGACTGCGACCCGTAGGTGGATTGAATAGACAGAAAGAATCGACCTCTGAAAGACAATATTTATTTATTGTTTTCTCTCCGGTTTCTCTCTATTACAAGATATGTACATCGGGTGACCTAAGAGTCTGAATAAACTGAGCAAACGAAAGGGATAATTACTCTGTCCCCTATTGATTACCCTGTCTTCTTACCTAGGCTTAAAAACTCGTGTGTGTGTATGTAATATGTGTGTGTGTGTGTGTTTTACAAGAGTCTTAATGTGAAACCGTGTGTTGAAATAGATATTGTTACACGAATATAACTATGTACTTATGAGTGTGTGTATGGATGTATATATATATATATATATATATACACACACATACATACGTACGTACATACGTGTGTGTTTGTCCCCCATGTGTGTTGTAATGAGCTTTTCTGTGCTGCTGCAATTTGTTCAGTTGACTCATCATCAGTTTGTGATGACGCCGGTTGCGAAACATTTGTTACAAAAACAAAGAGAAAAAAAACAAAAACAACCCAAAATTATAAGCAATCGGTTT
>NC_068991.1:74010082-74010922 GCF_001194135.2 Octopus bimaculoides
ATATATATATATATATATATATAGTAAGAGAGAGAGAGACAGACAGGTATAGAGAGGCACAGATGTAGTGTGAGAGAGAGAAATACGTACATAGTGAGAAACTATATATATATATATATATATATATATATATAGGGTGAAATACATAGTGATAGAAAGTGAAAGAGAGCTTTAATAAAAGACGTTTGTATATATAGTGTTTTTTTTTAATGACTTTTTGCTAAATTAAATCTGGTTATATATATATATATTTATTTCTTTTTCTTCTACCGGAAACGCGCCTCAGGCTTTCGTAATTTGAAATACAAATATATATAATCTAGAATATAGAGGAGCCTATGTTAGTCGGCTTGCTGGAAGTTCATTTTTTTATCAATGGATCATGGACACAGGGTAAATAAATCCCGCCGATTATTTTTTTTGTGTGTGTGTGTGAATGTGTTTGTGTGTGTGTGTAATATTTTTCGCCGTTAAATTCCCCTTCAGTGTGTCGACTAAGTGTTCCACATGTTTTCTCTCCTCTTGAAAGCAAGAGATTCATGGATTGTGTAGAGCAAGCCTACATCTTATTTCTGTAATCTGTCTGTCTATCTATCCATCTATCTGTCTGTCTGTCTGTCTATTTGTCTATCTATCTGTCTGTCTATCTATTTGTCTATCTGTCTGTCTATCTATTTGTATATCTATCTGTCTGTCTATCTATTTGTATATCTATCTGTCTGTCTATCTATTTGTCTATCTATCTGTCTGTCTATCTATTTGTCTATCTATCTGTCTATCTATCTATTTGTCTATCTATCTGTCTGTCTATCTATTTGTCTATCTATCTATTTGTCTATC
>NC_068991.1:74011625-74019226 GCF_001194135.2 Octopus bimaculoides
TAATTCACATAGCGAGATTATTTGGTTCTCAGTTTCCATTTTTGAAAATTATCGTGCCTATGATACGGTTAGCTCTCCAATCATTTTTCTTTTTCTTTCGATAAAGCCGAAATGAGGCAATTAAAGAAATTAGATGATTGTTTACTGTCAAAGTCAGTTGTTTTAACTTAGCATTCATTTTATGTTCCATAAACGAAAGGTTCCCTTGTGTGCGTATTTGTCACACGCTGTGCTTGTCTAATATAAATATACACAAACATACAGTGTGTGTGTGTGTGTGTGTACAAGTATGTATACATATGTCTTTCAAACACTAGAGCCTGTATAATTATTTCGAGGCATTGTTTGGTATCCTTGTATTCCTTTTTAAAGTTCAATTTCGTAATGGATGTTACGAAACAAATTGAATATCAATCAGTCGTCATATTTGTGCTTTGAATGGGCTTTTGTCTTATAGCCTTTATCATCATTCATCTCTCCATCCATTCATTGAAATAAATCCATTCAAACTTAGCTGTCGATGGCCGTGTGATAAAAACTATGCAGAAGTTGGTCGTGTTTTTTAAAGGCCTCTTTTTCAAATATAAAGAAAAGTAGAGTAAAAAAAACGTTTTTTTAAGGCTTAGAAACTCGTGGTTGTTTTGGATGTGAAATGGGATGGAGAAATAGGAGGAATGCCGAGTGACTAAGTGGAATCACTCCCCGCATTCTTCGTTTGGTTTGGGGTTTTTGAGTTTCTTATATTCGGTTGTTCGAAAATACCAGTTATTTTATCAGAGGAGGCCACTATTTTATTTAATGATTTCTTGTTTGGTCCAATTATATAGTGTTCTTTTCTCTATCTTTTTATTTGTTTCAAGTCATGGGTCTGCGGCCATGCTGGGACACCACCTTGAAGGCTTTTAGTCGAACGAATCGACTCCAATTTATATTTTTTGTTCTTAAGCCTTGTACTTATTCTGTCGGTCTTTGTTGCCGAACCGTCAAGTTAACAGGGGTGTAAACAAAATAAAAAACCGGTTGTCAAGCCGTGATGAGGACATACACGACAGGCTTCTTTTATTTTTCCGTCAACTAATTCACCCACAAGGCATTTGTCGGCCCCGTGGTTAAGACTCCTTGCAGTGGGACTGAACCCGGAACCATGTGGCGATACGTATTTGTGTCAGTGAGCGAATGGAGAGAGAAGTGCGCGCGAAGTTGATTTTAAGAAACATGTTAGTTTCCCGAAATTTTCTCTCAAACTATTTCTTGTACATGTGTTATATTATAACCCATAAAGTCCTGGGATTTGCACTTTACATAGCATGGACTGCTGAGCACATTTTATGAAAATGAAACTACCATGCACACACAAAAAACAAAATTAGTTTAAATTATTTCCTTAGTGTATAATGGTGGCAAGTTTTACATCTGAAAAGTCATTAGTTGAACTATTAGTCCTCTTGCATTCTGGTGGGGTATCGGAGCTGTTTGAGTGACATTAGACCCCAACAATTGCCCATAAATGCATCTATCCGGGCTATGATCGTGGTCTGTCGACCGGTGCCTGACGTGGCCTGTTGCGCTTTATGTGTTAACCTGTCTGTACCTTGTTACCAGTTCTTTTAGCTGAGTGTTAGATGACTGGTTACCTAACTAACCACCGAGTGTTAGTAAAAACAATGTATTTTGGCATCACCTAAGAACTACATTATAAACGTTAACATATTTTTTTTATTACTGTGCAGCATGTTCTCATAACTTTCATAAACCATCTATTAAAAAACCTTTCGTTAATAATAATAATAATAATAATAATAATAATAAAGTTATTTCGGTTGTAGTACATATTTTGAAATAAAGTGTGTGGAAAGTTCTAAGATAGAATTTATTCAACATTGTTGCGTCTTCAGAATTTGAATATTTTTCTGTATAAGGAAAGCAGTTGAGTTTATACATAATCTTAATCTCTGTAGTTTTCGTTCTACACGAATTACTTTATAAATAGACGATATTATATATATATATGATGTATTTTCTATCCACCATCACCAGCGAGTTGCTTATGTGGTTATTTTTGAAGTTAATTCCCTCCTGTTCCTCAAACTCTGGATGCGTGTGTGTGCATGTGTGTTTATATTTACACACACATACACACACGCGTTTTATTTTGGAGATCAAGTGGACTGCGGCTTCAAGTTTTGCCTTATCGGATTGTTGTTCGACCAGACTGGTTAAACATCCGATAAGCGAAACTCGGTCCCTCGTAATATATATTTGCCGCTCTTCTCAATATAGTCACACACTATCAGTGAATATTCTGCTGTAAATTCTTAAACATCTATCACAATAATAGCATTATTTTAGTAAATATACATGTATAGATATATATACACATACATAACATTTTATTGTAGGTGCGCATTGGTTAAACTGTCATCCTATATGCCACAACAAAATTAGATTTGTTTTTTTTTCCCCTCCCCTCGATGGTGACTAAACGTTGTTACTTAACTAAGCTTCTTCCTTATCTCTTCCAATTGTATAGAAACTTGAAGCATTCCTTCTTTCCTAAACCTGTCTAGCCACTTTAAAATGTGCTTCAGGCATTACAGACGTTATCATCATCATCATCATCTATCCCTTCCTTCATATTATTCAACCCACGTTTTAGATAAATTATTTTCTTATTCATACAAAACTGTATATTTGAAAAAAAAAAAATTTAGAGCTAAATTGTATCACCTGTATTTTTAGTAAAGAAATAGGTGATTAAAGTCTGCCATGCACAGAATTCTTTTTTTTTTTTCATTGTTAAAAAAAACAAGAAACAGAATTTTAACGTCGATAAAGCCGTTCTATATTCAATTATGAAACTGTTTGGACTACTTCATTCCTGCTGTTGTTCTGTCTGGTCTCATTTTATATTTTTTTGGTCAGAGCCAAAATGCTTCGTCATCATCATTTAACCTCCTCCTTCCTTGCTGGAATGTGTTGGACGGTTTGACCAGAACTGGCAAAAAGTTGGAAGACCACTCCGAGCTCTGTCTGCTTTGGCATAGTTTCTACAGCTGGATGCCAACCACCTTATTGGGGTATGCAGGGTAGTTTCTACGAGGCACCAGCAGCAGTGGCTTTGTATGAGTTGATGAAAAGGTCAGGGTAGAAATAGAGGGACAGAGATAGGAGTCTTGCAGTGGAAGAGATGCATGACTATCTCAGTTGGAGAGAGAGAGAGAGAAAGAGAGAGATGAAGTTGTGATGGGATGTACACTTGAGTTACAAGGAGGTGTATATAAATATTTTCCATACAACTGCTTTATGAGATGTTAACGGTGTCCATTCTTCATCATCATCATCGTCGTTTAACGTCTGCTTTCCATGCTAGCATGGGTTGGATGATTTGACTGAGGACTGGTGGTCCAGGTGGCTACACCAGGCTCCAATCTGATTTGGCAAGGTTTCTACAGCTGGATGCCCTTCTTAACGCCAACCACTCTGAGAGTGTAGTGGGTGCTTTTACGTGCCACGGGCACGAAGGCCAGTCAGGTGGTACTGGCAACGGCCACGCTCGAAATGGTGTATTTTACGTGCCACCTGCACAGGAGCCAGTCCAGCGGCACTGGCAAGTATTGGTAATGTTTGTTTTCAGTCATAATTTGATTAGAAGGTAGGGATACAGTGTGTGGTTTGTGTGTATGTGGAGTTTCTGTTGTTGTAGGTGTCAGGAAGAGGATGAACCATGAATGGAAAGAGGTGACGGAATTGCAGGTATGAAACACTTGATGGAGGTGAGACTGACAGTAGTAAGGTACTAGAGGTGACTATCAAAAGAGTTTAGATGGAGTGACAGTAGTTAGAGCTTCAGAGAAACCTTGGTTGTGGAGGAGTTAAAAGATCTGTGTTTGTAGAGTTTTGGTGAATATGGTGGTGTGGGATGATTACCCCTAATTTGTGAGTGATGGAGTGTGTAGGGCATACCCACACAAATGTTTTGCCCCACATCTAATTTGTTTCCTCATAACTTTCAGAATACCTTTCAGATGGTATAGATTATGATTGTAGTGGAATGTACACCATCTGAAAGGTATTTGAAAATTTCTTGGCACATAAAATACACCATTTTGTGTGTGGCTGTTGCCAGTACCACCTGATTGGCCTTCGTGCCGGTGGCACGTAAAAGCACCCACTACACTCTCGGAGTGGTTGGCGTTAGGAAGGGCATCCAGCTGTAGAAACGCTGCCAAATCAGATTTGAGCCTGGTGTAGCCATCGGGTTTCACCAGTCCTCAGTCAAATCGTCCAACCCATGCTAACATGGAAAGCGGACGTTAAACGATGATGATGATGAATTACCTGTCTTTCTGAACGTTATCAATGAAATAAAGTTGGGAAGGGCACTCTTGTGTAGGTATGCTGAGCGTACTTACACGGTGAATAATTCAATAGGATATCAAGTAGTTAGCCAAGGTGTTAAATTTTTGCCTGTCACTAATTTTGTGGTTGTGGGTCATCATTATTGTATATGAGAGTTCGGTGAGGCTATAAATTTTACTGTAGTACAATTTGATCTCAAATATGTCGCCTCTGACTTATGTACTTAAAAAAATCTGATCTACCTTATCCTGTTACTTTTTCCCATATGAGTATAATGCTGCTCGGCTGCACAATTTTGACTCTAATGGTTTTGTATTATATTTCTTAATGACATGAGTAAAAATGGTAGTTCCATCCTGTCTCTGAAACCACTGACAATAGGAATGAAAGAAGCTACTCTGGGAGACCAATGGTACCTCCACAGTTGGTATAATTAATCATAACAGCTGGATAATTATGGATTGCTACATGTGATGTTTCCTCGTGTACCACAGTCTTCTTTCACATGTTTAACTCATAGTATATGCTGCAATCCACCACATGTGAGAGTCCACAATGGAAATGTGAATAGCTGTGTGAGGCTGAAGTATTTGTCAGTTCTCAAGAGGACATCTTTTATAACCTGATCTTTTATGGCGTAGCGCTGACCAATGGTAAGATTTGAATCCTTAGCCAGAATTTAAACTCGGAATGTTAAGAACTGTCATCTTATCTGATGTTCTAACATTTTTTGCCTATGGATAATAGCCTTTTGATTTCAATATTACTTGGGTGGACCCTCTCAGTTATTTGATGCTTAAAGAAATTCTGTTATATTTTTATAATTAAATATTAGGAATTGTATTAAAAAACAAAAATATTTATATTTTGTGTATTGTTGAAGTATGGGACATGAATTTTAACCATAAAATCTTATAAGGACCCCTCAAGGGCTATATGAACCCCAGTTGAGGACCCACTAACCCATTGCTTTATCAAATTTAATCACATGGTTTTGGTTAGCCCAGGGCTGTATAGTAAAAGACATTTGGTCAAGATGTCACATGTGCTTCTTAACCATGCTGACCCCTGTATAGTCATGTTTAGCTTTATTTGGTTTCCATGGACCATGTCACTGTAGTACAGCGAGTACTTCAATGAGGCCATCTCTGATGGTGATTGTTTCTGGCTTGGCTTTTATTAACCCTAAACCTCATCTGTGTGGTCTTCTTTATGTCTATTCACCTGAGTCCTCATTATGGCAAAAGAGATGATTAAGCTTTTCTGTTAATTGCAGCATTATAAAGATTGAAGGCTGGTGTTTACAATTTGACACCTGGACAGAACATTTAATTGTACCTGTCTTATTTTACCTGTGATGACACTTGAAACTTTTGAAACTTAAGTACTTGCTTGCTGAGTCAGTTTAGCTCAAATACAAACCTCCTTTGTTTTTTAATTCCAGTCAATTTAGAGAGCAAATTTAGATTAAAAGTCAAAACATTCTTCCTTCGTCTCTGGTTAGTATTGACAGGTTTAAAGGCTTTCTTTCTTTCATCGTCATCATCATTGTTTAACGTCCGCTTTCCATGATGGCATGGGTTGGATGATTTGACTGATGACTGGTGAACCAGATGGCTACACCAGACTCCAATCTGATTTGGCAGAGTTTCTACAGCTGGATGCCCTTCCTAACGCCAACCACTCCGAGAGTGTAATGGGTGCTTTTTACATGCCACTGGCACGAAGGCCAGTCAGGTGGTACTGGCAATGACCACACTCAAAATGGTGTATTTTACGTGCCACCTGCACAGGAGCCACAGTCCAGTGGTATTGGCATTTGCAATAATTTTCAAGCTTTCATGTTTAATTTCCATATGGTGAATTATAAGTTTGCATAAAAGACTTGGAGAAAAATTCAATAATTGTAAATCACATTCTTGGGTTTTCTACTTATAATTTTTACTAATATTCATGAATTCTGGTTTCCAGAGAATTTTGGTCTTGTATCTTCCCCTACTTCTGGTACTCTTGTCCCACTTTTCTTTCCTCTACTCAAGACCCTCTTGCTGTGCTCCCTCTCTCCCATCACCAGTCTACACACTGATGGTTGATGTTCTCAGAACACCCCCCCCCCCAAGAGTCTCTTCCTTGCTCATGTCCTTTCTGCAGTTTCCCCCTTTTCATACCAGCCCACCTGAGGCTGCCCCTAATTTCTCTGATACAAATTTTGAGTTTAAAGTGATCTAAATTAAAACCTTCCATTAATATTTCTCATGTTAATTGATGTTTCAAACACCAGCTTAACGAGACGATTTCAACAGACATCTGGTAACCAAAGTTATGATGCAGAATTCTATTGGCATCATTTTTTCTGTTTCCTAGGAGCCTGCAAAAGGTATAGCCACAGGTATTAACCCCTTTCTCCAGTCCTCACCCCGCTCCAAATATTAAAGATTTTTTTCAGAGCTAATTGTAGAAATAGTTGTGTGGACTTGTGACATGTATCATGTTATACCAAATCAATTCCAGACGAGAATTTAGAATTAAACCTCCATGAATTTTACATCTCTCATTAAACAATTCAACAATTTCATCTTACTCTTCTCATCTCAATGGTATTTAGAATAATTGTACATTTGGTTGTATATTTTACTTACATCATCACACTTATATAAAGACCCTTGTAGAAAAAGTTATGTATGGAATTAAAACTTTCTTTAGTACCAACTTGCTTTAAATACAAGCTCAGGTCTCATATTACCAACTTGGAAAAAAACTGCTTATATTAAAGTGTTCATATTTAATTGTAGTTAATTGGTTAAAGTATGAAAATTTAATTAGTTAAACTTCCATTGCTATTTTAATTAAGAATCGTTTTCTGCCCTTTGGCTTGGTATATTGTCAAAGTCTGTAGCTGTTTGATGTAAAACTTCTGAATACTTTGAAGTTTAATGGAACCATACATAGCCTGTGTATTCTTCTTGGAAAAGGGTCATGAAATCCTTTATCGGAACAAATCCTATTAACATTGCTGTCATTTTAACATTCATTTTTTTTTCATGCTGGAATAGGCTGAAGAAATTTGTAGGCATCCCTTCGAATGTTTGACCTATTTATTTCATCCCATATTTTCTTTGGTCTACCTTCCACTCCACTTCAACTATTTTTGCTATTTCACACCAATAGGTCATGGTATTTTTCACCATTATTTAGAATATTTGCATGACATGTCTGTATTTGTTAAGTCAGCTTCCTCGTGT
>NC_068991.1:74019326-74028689 GCF_001194135.2 Octopus bimaculoides
TTTTAGGGTTTTTGTTACACTGAAAATGGGTGGTGCATATATTCTTTACCTCCGCCAATACTCCTAATTTCATGATTAATTGCATGCGTTGATTGGGTCTTCACCCTCATGCATTTTGCTGCTTGTTGGGTCCTTTGCCATCCCCATTATGAAGTTCAGTGTCCTGAAATCACTTTCTGTCAATTATTCTCATGTCTTTCATGACTTCTCTTGGACAAATGTCTTCTGTTACAACCCTGGGTTGACCAATGCCATGTGAGTGAATTTCCTAGATGGAAACTGTACAAAGCCTATCTTTATATATATATATATATATATATATATATATATATAATGTGTGGATCTCGAAGCACAAAGCTATAAATATGTAAACATTGGGTTGAAAAGCCCTTTTGGATAGAAATCCCTGTCATGCCTACAAGAGATGGTGGTTCATGTTCCACAGCCTTCAGCTTTTCCTGCGTGGCACTTTGGGCAAGTGCCTGGTGAGTGAATTTGGTTGATGGAAACTGCTTGTGTGTCTTAGTGTGTCTGTGTTTGTCCCCCACCACCTCTTGATAATGAGTATTGATGTATTCACATCCCTGTAACCTAGTGGCTTGGCGAAAGAGACTGCTTTAAAAAAGATGTCCTAGGGTCAGTTCATGGCTGTCGTTGAATACCTGAAGCAAGTAAAACTAAAAGATAAAGATATATATATTGTGTGTGTGTGTTTGCATTTTGTGATAGTATGGAAAAACTCTTGTGTCAACAAAATGTCTTTTGATGACTGGAATGGAAATGCTTACCTTCCAATCAATTGCTTTCAGTACTTCAGATTGATATATACTTCCTCCAGTCTTGTGCTAAAATGTGTTGGC
Organism: Octopus bimaculoides; assembly: GCF_001194135.2. Lineage (NCBI taxonomy): Eukaryota > Metazoa > Mollusca > Cephalopoda > Octopoda > Octopodidae > Octopus > Octopus bimaculoides. Next base: position 74,020,187 of record NC_068991.1, read on the forward strand.
CAGTAGTTTACCGTGGTGGTGGTGAGTGTACTGAGGAACTTAAAAGTCACAGATCAAGTTCTCGGTCAATAATCTGGCTTAGGTTTTGTAATAAATCATTAGTGTGACTGCTATACCAGTTTACAGTTTAGAATTTAATACATAGCATTGCTATGGAGACAATAGATCCAGATGAATAAATAAATAGATTAGTTGAATACAATGAGGAAATTAAAAAAAAAAATTTGTATGTTCTTTTTTTATGTGATTGCGCACACACACACACACGCACGCACGCACGCACACACACACACACACACACACACACACACACACACACACACACACACACACACACACACACACACACTACACATCTGCTCACACAGTAGTTGTGATCTAGTTGTTTGTATTACCAGCGATTGTCTTAAATAGTTTTAGAATATTTTAAAATAATACAATTACCTACTTGCAGTTATGTGTACTAAAATGTCACTATCTAAATTAAAATCATAAATAATGTTGTGAGTTTGGTCAATGCTAGCCATAATATACAGATATATAACTGCAGATGTTTTACTTATCTTCTTCATCGCTGCTGTTTTAATGCCTACTTTTCCATGATTGTATGAGTTGGAAAGAATTTTTTGAGGCTGATTTTTCTATGGCTGGATGTTCTTCCTGTCACCAACCCTCACCTGTTTTGCAACTGAGCTAAATATTTCTCTCCATAGCTGCAGGGCCGTGGAGTCGGAGTCAGAAACAATTAAGGGATAGCTGAAGTCGGAGTTGGAATCAGTAAGACTATACTGACTCCGACTCAGAATATCTTTATTTCTTTAATATAAACCAGTTATAACACATAGGCCTACGCAAAGTACAAGCATATGCATATGTGTTTATGAGATATGTAGACCATAATCACTTGATTACATAAAGAGGAGTCTGAATCAGTCAGTTGAAGTTTATTGTTTCGACTCCTTGACTGGACAGGTTTCCATGGAAGACTGAAAACTATATGACAGTGATGCTCTTTTGCAACCTTTTCACAATGTAAAGACAGAGAGAGAGACGCAGATACACATGTGAGCTGCTTTCATTTTCCATCCATAAAATGCACTCACTGGGCTTTGGTTGGCTTGAGGCCATAGAAGACATTTGTCTGAGGGTACCATGCAGCCGGACTGAACCTAGAACCATGTAGTTGGGAAGCAAACCTCTCAAACACACAACCATACCTGTGACTATTGTTAGCCATACCTAAATGTTAATTCTACTGAAAATTAGCTGAAGTCCATTGGCAGTCTGCCATTAATCATGAAAACGTTAACAACTGTAAAGCTTCCACACTGCCTGTGACTTCCCTTGGTTCTGTGCTATAAACCTGGCCATTTTGAGAAATTCATGTTGCAAACACCAGCTTTGTAATGAAGTTAGTTTTGGATAAATCTTTTATTATAGCAATTTCATTCTAAATATGGTTTTAGAACAGTGAAATAAGTATTGTTGTCAGTCTTAAACGAAGGACATTTTGGGATGTGCAATTGTTCTTGCAGGTGTTGGCCACATTACAGAGGCATTGTGCTCTTGAAAATCTTACTGCAAACATCGGGGTTTCATAATGTGAAACTTTTTTCTCACAGAATCAGTGAGAAGATACATTTTGCATTTCACAACATCTCTTACCGTATCATTTCAGTGTTCAGCCTCTAACTTTGTTTTGTCACATTTAATTTACATAATCTTCTCTTTAAACTCCCGTTTTCAAGAAATATTGGGAATTTTACATGCAGCTTTACGCTAATTGCGTTAATTATCTCATCAAGGTAAAATGGTGCAACATCTGCAGCAAGCTAACAACCTATTAACATACTGAACTGCCAATGTTGGGGTGGGTGGGTGGAAAAAAACAATAACTAAATACCACTTAGTAGTTTTAAGTTAAGTCTTACCCTGCTAATTTATTAACCGTGTAGGTTTATAAGGAAACCATTTTGATACCAACCAGCCAGCCAGCCAGCCAGAAACTGCTGCTGGTTCTCTGATACAAACCACCTGAAAGTGGTTGTAAATTGAATGAAGCCTTCAATCAAAATTTCTTCTTTCATCTTTAGACTGCAGCCATGCTGGAGCATTCCTTGAACAAATTGACTTCATTATTTAAGAGATTATTTTTTTTTAAGCCTGGTGCTTATTCTGTTGGTTTCTATTGTTGAGCTGCTAAGTTAGTTATTGGGATGTAAACAAACCAACACCTGATTGTCAAGCAGTGGTGCAAGGACAGCACGAAGACCCTCCATGAACTTGTAGGTTTTATGCAAAGTGTCATGGCTGCATATGCATGACACTCGGGTGTGAAAAAGTTAGGGAGAAATGATAGGCGGCGCCACCTGCCAGCACCGAGTGTTGGTGGTGGTGGTGAAGGCAAATAAGATGTGAAAGAGTGTGCATTTCAAACTGAACGTTGGTGATCAGCAAAATTGATAGTGTGGATTAGAGAGCACCATGAACATATTCTGATGGGAAGCCATACATATGGGAGATGGATGACAGTCTCTTTGAGACTCTCCCCTTTCATTAAGGTTTGTGACAGCCTAGACTGTTGGTCCTTTTTAACTATTTTATTTGTTCTAATTATTTGAATTACCTGTGAGATGTTTCTTTATTTAATATGTTTTCCATGCTAGTATGGGTTAGATGGGAATTGATTTTGAGATAGGATTTTACCGATGGATGTTTTTCCCTGTTGCGCCAACCCCTCACGTTTTACAGGTAAGAGATTTTTTTTTTTTTATATTCTACAGCTTTTTGAAAGCATAGATCAGCATCTGGTCATAATATCAGCAGGAATGTCTATCAGCTCTGCTCTGCTCAAACTAGATCAAAAAAAATATTCATATTCATCTTCCCCCACGCTAGCTTGGATTCGATGGTTGGGCAAAATTCAATGAAACAGAAGACCATATTGTATCCCTATGTTTCTTGTATGATGCTTTCTTCTATTATCTGATTAACAGTATGAGTAACCTGTGTCCTACTTGACCAAATATTCTGTCTCTGCAACTAATTCCAACAGGCCAGCCACTTTTTTGTGCCATCTTATTCCTAAATGTCCTGTCTACCATATTGTTGTGGACTTGGATGTTTTTGCGTGTGTACAACAGTCTTCCCTACAGTTTCTTATTTGTTTTTACTGCCCACAAGGGGCTACACACAGAGGGGACAAATGGATTAAGTTGATTATATCGACCCCAGTGCGTAACTGGTACTTATTTAATCAACCCCGAAAGGATGAAAAGCAAAGTCGACCTCAGTGGAATTTGAACTCAGAACGTAGCGGCAGACGAAATACCACTAAGCATTTCGCCCGATGTGCTAACGTTTCTGCCAGCTCGCCGTCTTCCCTACAGTTTCCATCTACCAAATTCATTCACAAGGAATTGGTTGATTTTGGACTAAAGACACTTGCCCAAGGTGCAACATGGTGAAATTGAACTCAAAACCTTTTGGTTGTGAAGCTGATTTCTTAGCCCATACAGCCGTGCCTCTAACATTTACTATTCCTCTCGTTTCAGTGCGTCACATCATCTCTTGTCTTAATATTATCTTTCTTTCTCCTCTGTGTGGGTGTTGGATTTGATCTCGCTGTTCATTCCCTCACATGTGGCTTGTTACATCTTAGTACTTTCAAATTAAAATTTGAGGTAATTATGTAATGTGATTTATGTTACAATTGAGATTTTTGTTTCATTCATCCTACATTTTAGTTCTATTTTAGAGTAGGTGGGCACTAGAATGGCTTCCATCATTTCCACTGCTGTTTTTCATTTTAATTATTGAAACCTAATTTTCTATGTAAAATCTAATCTAATTAAATCTATCTTTGTTTGTATTATACCTATATATTCCATTTATTGTTATCTCGTGCGATATTTCCATTCCGTAGACATTGCTATTTATCACCATTTCATCTTTGCCGATGCTGTTTTCAAATATTGTCTTTTGGCTTTTTATTCTGTCAGCTTCTTTTCAAATGCATATTACACATTCAGCAATTATTCAGGTCTTCTTAATTTCTCTTCACATTTCTCATCATTGTTTTACATCTGCTTTTCATGCTTGTAGGGGTTGAAAGGACCACTTGTTTCAGTTTCATTTTTGGCAGCTTGGTTGAAAATGTGAACAAATGACACCGATTTCTAGTTCATGTGGAGTTTAGAGCATAATCATTCATGATGATACACACGCACACTATCACCATCATATCTGCCAGCCCTCCGCCTTGGCATGGATTAGATGGTTTACGACAGATGTCTGCACATATTTGGGAATATTACTCATCTGGATGGGTCAAAAAACTGCAATATATACAGACACAGCACGTGTGTGTGCGTGTATACACACACACACACACACACACACACACACACACACACACACACACACACACACACACACACACACACACACACACACACACACACACACACACACGCGCACACGCACAAAGGTTTGCTGAAAGGTGTATAGCTTTGGGTAAAAGAAAATACATGAGGATCAGTTAATTATGATTTTATTCCACATATCCCATCCAACCCATGCCAGCATGGAAAACGGATGTTAAACAACAATGATGATGATGATGGTCCATTCTCAGGTTCACACGCTTATTGCAGCTGCCCTTCAGTTTTTCTAAGCCCTGTAAAAGAACTTGGCAGGTTGGGCCTCCAACCAGGCCTTTTGTAATACCTTTAAAGCCAAGAACTTTTCAGCACACCCACACACACACACACAAACTGCTATGCATATTCTGTCTGCTAATTTCACTAATAAGGCATTGGTCAGCCTAAGGCGACAGTAGAAGCTGCTTGTCTCCAGTTGTTTTGTATTGAGACAGTACTCAAGAGCCTGTAGTGGATTGGATTGGATTGTTCATGTCCAGTCCACTACAGAACGAATGCCTCAGCATGTTCTGTCCATCAACCACAGGTCTGATGTGGAGGCCATGAATTTGAGCTTGAAACCATATTGGTTTGATAATCCCACTCTGCCGCACTGGCTTGACATGAATTGTCATAGGGGTGCAGTTTTTAATACTCTATCCAGGGATAGTTAAGTCTATTACATTGACCCCCCCCTCCCCCCAGTACTCAACTTATTTTATCGGCCTTGAAAGGATACAAGGCAAAGTTGGCCACAGAGGAATTTGAACTCTGGATAAAAAAGATGGACTAAATACTGGTAAGCATTTCGCCTGGTCTGCTAATGATTCTGCCAGCTTGCCATCTAGAGAATTTGCTGACTAAAAGAATTCTGTATGTACACAGTCATGTTTGCACCTCAAAATATTAATGACCGTTTTTCTGTGATAACATGGGTCAGATGGATAATGGGGAAACTATATTATGTAAATTGTAGCTTTTCACAGCATTGTATTAAACCTGAGACAAACTAAAGAACTTAAGCATCATCATCATCATTATCATCACCATTTGATGACCATTTTCTGTGCCTGAATAGGTCGGATGGTTTGAGAGGAGCTGGTGAGGCAGAGGACAGTACCAAGCTGCAATGTCTGTTTTGGCTGGAGTTCCTTCCGAATGCCAGCCTCTTTATAGTGTGTGTGTGTTGGGTACTATTCTAGCACCAGTGCGGTCACCAAGTGACTTGCAAGACAAGATTCCTGCCACTTTTTATCAGATGTGTTGCAGCAGGACATATTCCGACTGGAGTTTCTGTCTCTCTCTCTCTCTTGCGAATAGGCTTAATTGTTCAAAAATACGAGTGGTAACTCATATGTTTTATATAAAAGAGGTGAGCGAATGCCACAGTTTTTAAGAACAACTTTGCTTTTATTCTTGTCTTTGTTGTGGTCATATGACTGAAATGGTGAGTGAACTGGCTGTTGTCAAGGAAGTGGAGACTATTCTCAATATTAAACACCCACTCATTTTGTGTTTTAGGTGGTGAACATTGTTTACTCAGAGAGATGGCAGAGTTGCATCTGCCATTTGAAGATTCTCTGTGATCACCATGGCATAAGACTCACCATATGCTAACTTTTTTGCTTCAGCACACACCAAATATAAACTGATGGCCATTTTGTAATTATATTTACTAAAAGTGGGTTTTTGCTATGCGTTTGTGAAGAGAGGATGTAATATGTGAGTGAGCCTGTTTCCAGTAGACTATTTTTGTTCTTTTTTTTTTTTCTGGTGGGTGAATTGGTGTAATATTTACAGACAAAAGAAATTAGAAAGTTTATTGTGTAAGAATCAATTTTACAAAGTATGTATTTTTTTTTTTTACTTGTTTCAGTCATAGGACTGTAGCCATGTTGAGGTACCACCTTTAAAAGTTTAGTCGGAGAAATTGACTTTCCTACAGTTTTTTTAAAAGTACGGTACCTTATCAGTTTATTTTGCCACATTGCAAAGTTACAGGATTGTAAACAAGCATAAAGACACCCCCCTCACACATCTGACAGGCTTCCACAGAGTTTCTGTCCACCAAATTCACCCACAAGGCATTGGTTGTTCCAGGGCTATAATAGAAGACACTTGCTCAAGGTGCCACACAGTGGAACTGAACCCAGAACCATGTGGTTATAAGGCAAGCTTAACTATACAGCTTATGTTAGCATATATTGCAAACATTCTCTACAAAATATTGTTTAAAGATTTTTTCCCTTTTTTACATCTTTTAGTCCGAAGAGAAGGCAGCACCCATCACCCTTCACAAGGTCCCTGATATTAGTGGGGTCAAGATAGAGAAGAAAGGGCCCTTAAATTGGAGACCTAATGTGACTGCTTGCAACAGAGTGGACCCCAAGATGTCGGGTGGTGGTGTTATAAACTGGGCAACTCGAGTGGGCCATCAAGGGATTTGAACTGGAACATATACTGCAAGTGACCCCAGTCCAATGCTCTTAAGGTTCTTACACATCCCTCGATTGGTACTTACCAGTATTTTGTCCATCTTTTATATTCTGAGTTCAAATTCTGCTGTGGCTGACTTTGCCCTATATCCTTTCGAGGTCAATAAAATAAAGTACCAGTTGAATACTGGGGTCAATGTAATAGACTTTTGAATGAAGGCAAAGTTGACTATGGTAGGATATGAACTCAGAACGCTTGGTGTCAGAATCTGTTCTCATGATTCTGCTACCTTGCTGTTGTGTCAGTTTTTGTCTTTCTCCAATTCTAGATATTAAAATAAATTTAATGTGTTTGTATCTGGATTTAGCATATATGAGACTTATGGCATGTTTTACTTATGTAATGGAATTAGTAATGTAGAATATTTCTCAGATTAAATTTTACTTTTTCACTAATTAGTTTGTGTGTATGTGAAGTTTACTTTCTGACCATGTGGTTTTGGTTCTGTCCCACTGTGTACTGCCTTGCGAAAGTGTCTCCTACTTCAGCCCTGGGTCAACCTAAGCATTTATGAGTAGATTTGGTAGATAAAAACTGAACGAAGCCTGATGTGTGTGTGTGTTTGTTTTGATATTGTGTAATTGTTGTTAAATGAATGTCATTCATTTCCAATATTCTGCAAAAACATGTCTGACCATGGGAAAGAATTATTTTGTTTGGTATTAGGTAAGGGTTGGCAGCAAGATGAGCATCCAGCTGTAGAAAATCTGCCTCAGTAAATTCCATGTGACCCCTGCAGACATGGAGAGGTGGATTTTAAAATGATGATGATTGGAGTGACTAAATTTATACTTATCATTTTAATGACTGTTTTATCTATTTGTTCATGCTGGACAAGTGTTAAAGGTGAGGCAGATTTCTTCTAAGCATCAAACATGCTGTATGTTTTAAGTAGAGAAAACAGCTGAAAAATTAGTTCCAAATTCATTTTGTACTTAGATAATGTTTCACTATTTCACTGCATGGCATAACTTATCTCCCTTGCTTTGACTTGAAATGGCTTCACTTGGAACAGTAGCAGGTGTATTACAAGATTGTCTCTTTTCTTTACTTTCCTTAGTTATTCTGTATAAACAGGGCTTCCGTTATTAGAAATTTTCATTTTATATATATTTTATTTTTATTTAAAATTTTTTTTTATATATTTCGTTTTGTAATGCTGTTTTAAGTAGTAAAAAGCATTTAAAAATCCTCTGCTTTCGATATGTGGGAGGTTCGCCTACTTAATCGGTATTCCTTCTAACATGTGCTCTAAAATAGCTAACTACAATTTTGGTTGGTTGCTGTCTGACAGTGACAAGTCTGTAAAAAACAAAACAAAAAAAAAAAACACAACAATTGTCTGAGTTGTGAAAGTACATTTACTCGTCTTCACTGGTTGCCATGGTGTGATAGCGGCTCCTTCATAGTTAGAATGCTTGGTTTTCCTGTTATTGAAATAGTGACTTCCTGTCTATATTTAATCAAGGAGCTTCTTGTATCACGTTAACAAGTGGTCAAGTATCTAAATTATGAAGGAAAACAAACTGTCAGTCAGTGTACAGTTTTTACAGGGTCTTGAGATTTTAAAAGTTGTTGGGTTCCCG
>NC_068991.1:74028739-74049420 GCF_001194135.2 Octopus bimaculoides
CACACACACACACACACACACACACACACACACACACACACACACACACACACACTATTTGCCAATTTACGTAAAAGACACCTTTACAAGTAAAGATTTTTTTCCTTCATTCTTGCAATATGAAGAGCTGTACATACCTGGTGTACATACCTGGTGTACATACCTGGTGCAGCTCCCTGGCTTATCAGTTTTCAGTCAAACCGTCTAACCCATGCCAGCATGGAAAACAGACGTTAAATGATGATGATGAACAAACACGTCATATTATGTTTGACAGAGTAATCTGAATACTAAAGGGTTAAAGCTAAACAACAAGGTGGATTACACGAGAATCAGCATTGTTTGTGGAGTTGTGGTAGATGCTTGAGAACCATTGTAGGTTTGTTCACATCCATAATGGAGGAGATTTCTCGAGATAGCATGAGATCCATTTGATGACAAGGAAAGTCAAAAGAGTACCTTTGTTGTCATGAACTCCAGCTTGGTTTAAAGATACTTTACTCTGTATCTTCATGATAAACCACTGAACAATCGGACTTTTTGTTTGTAGGTGTGTGTGTGTGTGTGTGTGTGTGTGTGTGTGTGTGTATAGGTATGTATGCACACACACTAACACATCCCAATTTCACTCACAGAGCATTGTTCAGCTGGAAGCTATGATAAATGACACTTGCATAGGCCACTGAGATATTTGATTTTCTTGAGAAATTTTATACAATTCTAATGATTTTTTTTTTTTTTAGAAATCTTTCAAAATTGAAATTTAATTCTGTAGCATGAAACTGTTTTTACTTGTTGACGGGGGAACTATTAGACAAACCTCATTTAATATCCACTTTTCAATAGTTGCATGGGTCAGACGGAATTTATTGATGCAGATTTTCTACAGCTGGATGCCTTTCCTGTCACCACCCTTCAACTGTTTTCATGGAGGACAGGAAATGAACAGCCCATTTACAATCATTACATTATCAAGTCAAGGGTACATGTAAACACACACACACACACACACACACACATATGATGGGCCTCTTTCAGCCTCCATCTACCAAATCCATTCTCAAGGTTTTGGTTGGCGCTAGGTGCCACTCAGTGGGACTGAACCTAAGACAACATGGTGTGGGGAAGCAAATTTCTTAACTACACAACAATAATAGAAATAACCTATTTTTTCTGCAATTTTGTCCATTTATCTAATTGTTGAATACTGGAATAGAAAATGCTTTTGTTTCGATACTCGTGATTATTTGTGATAAAAATAAACATGGGTGTCTGGTACGGCTGACATAATCTCTGTTGTTGCAATTCTCAAGAAGCACAAGGTAGATAACTCTGTTTAAGATTTGTTGCTTTTCTTCAGTGGAAACAGAAATGAGTTTTGCAAGGAGTTATATATGAAACTTTCCAGACTGCCTAACTAGAAATTACATTATTTACATTTGACGGATATTTGTCCTCATCTTGTTTGTTGTTAACACAATGTTTCGGCTATGATAATTTAATGTCTACATAGCATAGCTATGTGGTTAAGAAGTTAGCTTTGTAACCGTGTGGTTTTGAGTTCAGTCTCACATCATCTATGGCCCCAAGGTGATGAATGCCCTGTGAGTGAATTTAGTAGAAGGAAACTGTAGGGAGCCCATCTCTATTTACACACATACATGTCTGTAAATGTGTGCAAATGTACATAAATGTTGATACAGTAATACTTCACTTTATGAGACCCCCGAGTTTATGAGTTTTATTCTATGATAGATATAAAAAGGTTAAACAGCCATTTTGTGTGTGGAAATGTCACATGTCGCAACACCAGTTCTGATGTGTCCACACAGTGACGGAGTAAGATGATGGCATATAATTTCATTACTGCAATGGGAAATTATTGCTCTGCTTTGCGAGTTTCCACTTTTGTGGGTTTCCACTTAGCGAGTGATCTCTGGGAACAAATTGCCTTGTATATTGAGGCATTATTGTATTTTGCTTCAGTGAGACACTATTGATGGTAACTCTGCAAAAAAAAAAAAAAGACGAACCCCTACTTGAAAAACTGGTGAAGGATTGGCATCAGGAAGAACATCCAGTTACCAAATTTAACCTCATAGCAGTTCCTATTTATGCCAGGCTTACTCTGAAAAATGAACATTAACCCATTAAGTCCCAGAGTATTTTAATTTCTGAATATTAGTTTAAAATTTTTATAGATGATTGAAAATAGGTTAAAATGGAAAAAATAATTATTAAAACTGCTTTACTTTGAGTAGAAATGGAAATACTCTCGATGTCCTGTAAATAGGACACTGAGACAATGTGATATAGCTTATTTAATGTCCTATTTATAGGACAGTGGGACTTAATGGGTTAAACAAATGAATGATACCTGACTTCATGTTCTTGAAAAATGGTTCAGAATTTGTTGTGAAAGGGCATCTGATAATAAAATTGAAGAATGTCTTACAGAGTCCCATCTTAGTATATAAAAATGATAATTTTTAAAATAGCATAAATTTTAGGAATTTTTCTTTTTTCTTTTCTCTTCTTAATTTATAATTTGACCTTCATATGATGCCCTAAGAAAAGCTCATTTCAGTGAAAGAGAGAAAGAGGAAGAGAGTGGACCATAGTGTTTTATGTCATGTAAGACGAACCATCTTTGGAAGGTTTTGTGACTTGTTAGAACTTCCAGCCAAATCTTCAACTCATCTCCTTGCACATGACATCTGATCCCTCTTCCAGGTTTTCTCTGGCTGTGTTAATGCTAGTGTATATGAAGTGTGGAGCACAAAAACTGAGAAGTCCTTCCTCTTGTAAATGTTAGCTCTCTGTTGATTGGTAAGAATTCAGTTGTTTAATCAATTGAATTACCTGCTCATTTAAGTGGCTGAGCATTCCACAGACGCACGAGCCCTCAACACAATTTTCAAACAGACTTAGTATGATGCTGTATGTATGGCAGTGGGATACAAGGCCTTTTGAATTTTGAGCACAAACCACCTGGTGCACATTTGTGCAAGTGCAACCCCTAAAAGTTTTTGTAGGGGTGAATGAAAGCACTTTAAACATGTTGGGTTGGACCTGGTTTAGTACGCACTAAGCAAATTTCGTTGCTACACCTGTGGTTGAATACACTACTTGAACTTAATATATGTGTAGTCACAGGTGTTACTGTATAGCCATGAATGTAGGATGAAAATGCGAACTACAAATGAAAGAGAATAAAATTGTGAGAGATTAGTTATTCAGTTTTAATATGACCTCATTCATACATGATTGGTTTCATGCGTATAATTGATTTTATTTATCAAATAAATTTGTATATATTATTTCAGAGCAGAAAGGATGTCTGTGGTACTGTATCGGTTTTCATTTTAAATCTTGTTCAAATTCAATATTTCGGTCAAGATTTATTTAAAATGCGAGTGAAATTTTTTGTCGATCGTATCAGGAAATTTCAAGTGTTTAATATCAGAGGAGGTAGGTGGGGGGATAAATTGTGTGATATAGTTTTATTGATACGTTATTGATATAATACATTGAAACATTGACAGCTGAACAAATGTCTGATTTATGACATGTTTAAATATCTTTCGAAACTGGAAATTAAAATGGTGGCATGGGTGACAGGGGGAAGGTCAGGGTTAAAATCTTTTTGAAATGATTACCTTTTAGGAAATATGCTCCTTTTTTTTTTATCTGTTGTAATAGACTTGTTTTTTTGTTTTTCCTTTTTGTCCATGTAGTGACATTTAATAACTTGTTGGTTTATATAAACCCTTTTGCTTGTTCCAGCCTGTTGGTTGTGCCCATGCTGGTGCTCAGCAATCAGATTTGTAGATTGATTATATTGTATATGTTTAGCTTGGGAGATACAGAGTGGCGTCGGTTATATATTGTAAAACTAAAGTATTCATCTGGCCCACTGAGAAAGATGTGAATTGATTTTTAAGGAGGGGAATAGGTTTCTTGTCATATGTGAGTTTTTATTTCTGCATTTTAGATAATTTTAAAACAGGAAGTTTGCACCATAAAATCAAGGGACAAACTATGAAACTATGGTATCAAAGGGTTAAATTAACTTTAAGAATTTGGCATAATTTTTTTTTTTTTTTCTTCTGGAGCACAATTCCCTTTTTTTTTCTTTTTCCTGATGAATGACAGATGTCTGAAACGTCAAGCCTCTTTTCCATCTCTTTGAGCATTAAACTACTACATTTGTTATTTGTTAAAAAAAACTCCCCCCCCCCCCCCCCTGTTGTTTCCTTTTTGTGTTCATCGCCTTCATAATGTATGTTTATGTGCTCAAGTTTAAGGGGTAGATGCTGTCAAGACAATAAGTAAAACAGACAGCAATGTCTGCTGGTTGCCCTTCTTTTCAACTGCTGAAACACTGACATGTACAGTTGCATGTGGTGGGCTGACTCCTGTATTTTCTGTTTGATTGCTAACATAACATTTTACCATAGACAGACCCTTGATTATGATAACTGACAGACAAAAGCATTTCTTTCTCAGGTTAATGCTTACCAACTTGTTTTGGATACACACTCTCAGCAACTAGGCCATAGCATTAGGTTTTTGATTTTATTCTTAATTTTAATTGATTGTTTAATTTCACAGGATATTTCCAGCCAATTGATTTTAGAGACTTTATAATTGAAAATAAGTTGTGCATATCTACAACATAACAAACGTTTCAAATAATTGGTTTTAACCTTTTTGTTGCCATATTTCCTTTTTAAAATACACTGCTAACGTTTTAATTGATTTTGAAAATAATACAGTATTTAGTAAAACAATTTTATCGTTATTAAGATGGTGTTTCAAACATAAATTAGCTCAACATTTTGATGGAAGTTTCTAAATTAAATCACTCTAAAAAAGGAAGTTTGTGTTTTAGAACCAGGGGCAGTCTCAGTTAAGTTGGTAACTGAAGGGGTTAATGTTTTGATAAAAATAGATGCAATCATAAAATGAATGTTACAATTCAGTTTGTGTGTGTGTGTGTGTAAAGGGGAGAAAATTTTGTTTCCTCTAAATTTTCAGAAATCCCCTAAATGTGAAGATATATTTTTTCTGTATGGAAGATGGCTACTGTTTAAAGCTTTGTTTAAGTAAACATTCTAGACGTCTGCATTGAAAGTAATGATGACATGCTAGAGAATGGTGGTGGTGGTGGTGGTGGTGGTAGGGGGGCAGCTGGGAGCTTATTTGTTGAAATTTTGTAAGTTTCTGATTGAGGTGGGTAAATGGATTGTAAAGGAAGTATATATGGTAGTCTCAGAGATGTGAGAGACATATGTGGTGTATATTTAGTGTACTGTATAGTTAGTAAGCTGATAGAAGCAAACAGTGTTGTAATGGTAGAAGAGAGAGTGCGAGAGGTGTAGGATGATAGCATAGTGTTCTGTATTGCTTGTGTAAAGATTTACCTGTCTGGTGGACACTTTTATTTATTTATTTATTTACTTTTTTTTTTTTGTGTGTGTGTGTGTGTGTGTGTGTCTTAGCTGCACCATCATAGATTAGGAGAGCAGGTGTATTTGACATTTGTAGAATCAGCAGATGTGCTGTTCAGAGCTGCTGTAGTTCTTAAATGAATATCGAAGCCACATTTATAAATATACTCGTCTCACTAACTTAGGTACATACATACATATGTGTATATGTGTGTGTGTGTGTGTGTGTAATATGTACCCCCTTATTCTTTTTTCCCCCTTGTTAGAGAAATAGGTGTAATGTGTATTACACGTATGCTAGGTGTACTTATTTTACAACCTGGTTTCAGTTGAAATATAAAATCGACCGAAATACTTTGAAGTAAAGTTGAAAATAGTAACAAAACATTTTATTTAGCAAAGCACTAAAGACTCATTCTCCTATTGACATTCTGATGTTTTTTATCCTTTTCTTCGTCTTCACCATTAGCTTCTGGTATTTCATGTAGAGGAGTAATTACAGAGCCTAACACTGCATTTTCCACCTTTTTATTTTACAGAATGTATTACTTTTTCTTTTGATTTTTATACCTGGTTGGCTGGGGCTGTAAATTTAGACATATTTGCTTGTGTATTTTGACAAGGTACTTTATGCTTTGATCAAATAGTCTGTGATCTGAAGCTTATCCATTTCAGTTACATGTACTTGCTTGCCTATTTATGTCGGCAATAAAAAGTAAGTTTAGCCCTTTAGCATTCAGATTTCTTTGCCAAATGTATTGCTTATTTATTCACATTGTTTTGAATTAATCATACATTATTGTGTAGCTTCAAGATTTCAGTGCCTTCTTTGTATATATCTAGCACGACATTGTAGGGTAGGTGTAAGAGGCTGGATCTTGTCAGTTTGAACATAAAACAGGTAGATTATCTGGATTGGATATGACTGGATTAAATGCTAATGGTTTAACTGTTACCATGCTTCCGTTAAACTACATTGCCTGTGATTCAATTAATTTTAAATATAATGAATTTAGTAAAATACAGTTCTATATTTAAGAGATGAGGAATTGGCGGATATTTGTCCTCATCTTGTTTGTTGTTAGCACAACGTTTCGGCTGATATAACCTCCAGCCTTCTTCAAGTGTCCTGGGGAAATTTCAAACCTGGGTTCTCATTCCTATGGTATATTTCGAAATTATTATTATTATTCAGGTCACTGCCTGGAATCGAACTTGTAATCTTGGGATTAGTAGCCCGCGCTCTTAACCACTACGCCATATGCTCGTGGGTGAATTTTTAGGACTTATAAATCTAATATTCTCTTATCCTTCCTTAATACTGGTTCCCATATGCTGTTCATACCTGCACTCAGTCTGCTTAGGAGGTTGTTGTGTCCTAGCATATGTGCTGCTTCTTTTAGTTTTCGTATTTTCCAGTGGTGTTCTCTGTCTATAATGAATTTAGTAAAATAATTTTGTCATTAAGCTTGTTTCAAACTGAAATTAACAAAATTATGTTGGCAGGTTCTAATTTAGACGGCTTTAAAAACAATGCTGTACATCATAAAAATAGGTATACTTTCTGATGAGTCGTTACCAAAAGGGTTAAGACGGTGAAGCGGTAGAATGTTGGATAGAGTGCCTCTTGGTATTAGTTCCAATATTTGGTAAATCTCATTGAGGTCAATTTTGCTTTCATCCTTTTAGGCTCCAGAAGAATAAATACCAATCCCAATTGGTGGAACTGTAAAAATATTGAACTGGATATTTTGTTGTATTTCCACTGTTTGCATTCTGAGTTCAAACCTCACTCTGGCCTACCTGGGTGGTTGGCTTAATCCAGTGGCTGATTCAACACCACCATCACCTGGCACCTCGGGTGTCTTTAGCAGAGCTCACCAAGTTGCAGGCATTTGGTGTCAGGTGTCTGGCTTGAAGGTAGCTTTCCCTCTCTCTCCTTCCCATCAATCTCTCAGGCCCTGAGGAAAGTGTCAGATATGGCCATCACTCCTGACAAGGAAGATAAAAAGAAAAATTAGTTTGGTGTGCGCATGTATGCACACACAAACACACATACTGTCAGATTTGAAGCAATTCGTTTCATTTGAAGATGTAAGACGAAATTTGGACATATGAAATACAATTTAGACAAAGTTAATCAGACAGGTAGGAAAACAAAAAGAAAACTTTAAGTTTGCTTGTTGTAATCTTTTGAAAATCAATCAAGATGGTATGTTTCGATGTTTGAATACCATATTTTATTTATAGACAGGATTCAGACATAACCACATGCAAGCGTATTATCTCTGGTGGTTGTTGGTTCCATTGTTACTAAAATGGTAATGTTTCCTGTCTTGGATGCCATCTCTGAATTATTTATTCTCTAAAAAAATTTCTGTTTTCTTCTGCTAGTCACTGCATAGTCTTGTACATTTATGGCGAGCAATTCTTTCATTATCAAAACTGGCCAGTACATTGGTGGCTATGGCTTTGCTTTTGAAGTCAGGGAAATGATGGAACCATGTCTGGAATTGTCTTCTGTATTTGCTGCAAAAAATAATTTTAGCTGTTGGAATTCATTTGTTCATTCAATTTCCATTTATTTTCATTCTAGCATGGGTAACATGAACTTTTTATTGAGTCCTTGTTTCACTTTTGGATGCTCTTGTGTCACTAACCCATACCTGCTTCTCAAGTAAGGGATCTAATATTGTTTTTTTCACCAGTACCTTCTCATTTCAAAGTTCTTTGTCTTAACACTATTTCTACCAGTGGTGGGCCGTAGACAGCACACAGCAGAGATTACCTCTTTTCCCACAGAATTTAATGGACATCAACCAATCAAATGTTATTCAATGGACCCTTAAAAGATGCATTTATGCCTCACTGGGATTTCACATCTAGTAGGGCACGTGTAAGCATCTTTAGGATTTATGCCTGTCTGTGAGCATGCATGTTGATAACACTGGGAGTTCATAGCTGTAGATAAGAGGCACTGGTACATGTCTGTAGTGTGGATTGTGTTAAATATGTAGCATTAACTTAGCTGTAAGTCAGGTTTTCATGATTGCTGTTTTCCAACTTGCACAGCTTTTTATTCCTTTTCAATCTGAATTCCTTAACTGAAATACATAATATTTTAACCCTTCGGCATTGAGGTTACCCTGTCCAGTGTAATGCTTATTTATTCCCATTGTTTTGAATTAATCATGCATCATCTTGTAGCTTCAAGATTTCAATGGTGCATTTGTATGTTTTTACAATGACATTGTAGGGTAGGTGTGAGAGATCAGATCTGGCAGTTTTAACATAAAATAGGTAGAATATTTGGGCTGAATATGGCTGGTTTAAATGCTAATGAATTAAAGATGTGGTCTTAAAACAAATAAAAAGTAACAATGTATTTCGTTTTCTAAATCAGAGGTTGGCAAACCTTCTTATAGCGTTGACCATCCCACTTTGTGCAATTGTTAACTCATTGACCTGCCCCCAATATGCAAATTTGTAATATAAAATTGCAAAATATAATTAACAAAAAAGAATTCTTGATTTGCCAACAATAATTCTTTCTTTTGGTATCATTATGACTTTTTAATAAGAAATAAAGAAATTTAATGAATTGATAACGAACTGCAAAAATTCAGTCATATTATATCGATATAGTCGGAATATTTAATGTAAAATATATCTGAATGCTAATTATGACATCGATATTTAGGTTGGAAATTAATGAGTTTTAGCTTCCAGTTACAGTGCGCTCCCAGATTCATTTCACCACTAATTCAGACCTCTTAATGTACAAATCATTTCTGGTGTTTATCGACCCCTTTCAGTAGCCACATAGACTCCAGGGGTCAATACCAAGCACTTTACCAATAACCCCCTGTTCTAAATGTTGTTTTTTTTTTTTTAGATCTTTTGAATCTGGTGCATAATTTATGGGGGTTGGTTTTATTAGTGATGATTTCATTTTGGGTATAGTTCCAATTTTATTTATCTCCTAGCTTCTACCGGCAGTAAATGCAAGCATAGCTGTGTGGTTAAAAAAGTTAGCTTTACAACCATGCAGTTTTGAGTTCAACCCCACTGCATGGCACTTTGTGTTAGTTTTCATATTTTACCCCCGAACGACCCATGCCTTGTGAGTGAATATAGTTAGACATAAACTATATTAAGTACATTGTGTATTAGTATGTGTTTGTGATCATCATCGTCGTTTAACGTCTGCTTTCCATGCTGGCATGGGTTGGATGGTTTGACTGAGGACTGGCAAACCAAGAGGCTGCACCAGGCTCCAATCTGATCTGGCAAGGTTTCAACAACTGGATGCCCTTGCTAACGCCAACCAGTCTGAGAGTGTAGTGGGTGCTTTTTACGTGCTACAAGCATGGAGGCTAGTCAAGCGGCACTGGCATCAACCACACTTGAATGGTGCTTTTTATGTGTGTGTGTGAGAGGGAGAGAGAGAGAGGGAGGGGGAGGGAGAGAGTCTTGATATTTTGCCTGTCACTATGAAAGCATAGCAGTGCTGATGTTGATATATTGTGACCAGTTGCCTGGTCATTATGTCAACACCACTGACTTGTGTAATATAAAACCAAGTGAGGTTGGTGACAGGGAGAGCACCTGGCCATAAAATACTGCCTCACAAATCAATTATCTGTCCAAGCCATGCCTGCATGGAAAGACAGACGTCAGACGAACAAATAAAAGAGATGAATCTACTGTTTCTACCTGTAATTTAACGAATGCATTTGAAGCAGTTCTTGATAATAATAATAGGTGTTAGTGACAACAAATGTGTGTTCATATAGACATGTATTAGAGAAAGTACGAAAACTTATTTTTCAGTATTATCAAAATCTGTTGTTTACATGTAACCGTCTTCTCTGTGATTATGGAATTTATTGATTTTCTTCGTAAACCATTGATTTTCTTCCAAAGTTGCACTTAACTATATATCAACTACCCACTATTTGATGCTTATTGTATTATTTCTGAGGTTGGCGGTAGCGGTGATGGTTGTAATTTCAAGTCAGGAATTTCAAAAAAAAAAAAAGAAATTTTTTTTAAAGGGGGTAATTCTTCTCCAAGGTGACAACTATTAACTATCACAGCTAAGTGCTGTAATCTTTCAGAAATAGGGGGTATTTTATATTTGTTAGTCTCTTTTTTTGTTAAACTTAAACTCTGCTTACTTGTGCGTCGTGGAAATTTCTATAGTTCTATTATTTATTGATTTAGAATTAGCTGATTACCGGAATCGTTTCTCACTGTTAGTATTTCAAATAAAGTTCAAACGATACTTGATCTGTGCTTTAATTTGCATTCTTCCTGAAGGAAAGCTCCAGCAATTTGATCACACAAACGCATATGATGTTATATTTAGTTCAATTTCTTTTTGTTTGTTTTTCTTTTCTAAGATTTACTGATTTCTTTTTTTGTTGTTGTTATAATTTTATTTTATTATTTTTTTGGTTAACATCCCTACTTCTGAGATTTCATCTGTTTGTATAACCTTTCAAAAATCTTGTGGTGCTTTAGTGCATGCATATAGTATGGTTTGTTATTTGACGCACTTTTCCAAGATTGAAGTAATTAAAATTTGCAGTTATTGTTTATAAGACTGGCTTTGGCTAAACTGTTAAAGAATTTAGATTTACAGTCTTGTGGGCTCTCTAAAGTTTCTTCACTTGTTTTAATACAGCTCAGATGAACATTTTCCCCATGTCTGAAGCATAAGTTCTTAATGACTTGGTGATTTGTAATTCAGTTTACTTCCGAAAATAATCTTTGTGTTGGTATTTTAAAATTGTATAGCAAGCCAGGTGAAAATGCAGTTGTGGCAGATACTGGTGTCGTGCAACTGGCACCCATGCCAGGGGCATGTAAAAGCACCCATTATACTCTCAGAGTGGTTGGCATCAGGAAGGGCATCTAATTGTAGAAACCATGTCAAATCAGACTGGAATCTGGTGGAGCCCCCTCAGCTTATCAGCCCTGGTCAAATCGCTGAACCCCTGTCAGCATGGGCAACAGACATTAAATGATGATGATGATGATGGTGATGAAGTTAAATAGGAATTCAGTGTTGCTTCTCAGTGCAAAAAATAGGTGCATAAATGATGCAATATGGAACCTACTGTATGACTAAATATGAGTGGGGCACTGAGATACCATGAGGTACTCATTTCATTTCTTGGTAGCATTGAAGTACCTTCGAACAATTACTGCAGGAGATGGCAATAAGAATGGGTTCAAGAAGGAGGAAATTCTAATTCTTTAGCATTCAGGTTACTCTGTCAAATACGATGCTTATTTATTCGTATTGTTGTTAATTAATTGTGCATTATTTCATAGCTTCACAATTTTGATGATGTGATTGTTTACGCTAAGAATGACGTTGTAAGGTAGGTGTGATAAGTCTAATCTGGTTGGTTTGGACATAAAACTGGTAGAACTTTTGAGCCGGATACAACTGGTTGAAGTGATTCGATTGCACCTTTTGGTTTTAGATGAGAAACCAATTAAAATATTTGTATAAAAGGTATGACTGTTCTTTGGGTGTGAATTATAAGAACTGAATGCAGAGGGGTCAGTAACCTGCAAGAAACTGTTTGAAGTTTGGGTGTTTGGTGTTTACTTATAAAAAGCATGAGCATAAATGAGCTGAAAGCTACTGAGTGATCTTCAACTCATTTATTCTGATGATATCAAATGTGTATTTGTAAAATATGAATTGATGATTATATTCTGGGTGTATTATACACCACTGATAAACTCTATGTTGTGGAAGAAGTCATTTAATAACACACAAAGTTGTTAAATTCATTTTAAATTAAAATTTATTTTTGGAGGTGTTGAAACTGTCATTGCGCAATTGCAACATGGTTGCTGACACAGTTCTACTGTAACTACTTGACAGTCTGTTAATAGCCAAATCTAATGAAAGGCACTTAAGGGTAAACTAACGAAGAGTTGGTAGGTTGATAATTCCTAAGAGCAAATGAACGTTTCAAAATACTTTGTGCTGAAAATTAAAAGTAGATATTTGTTTTTATTTTATTCTCATTTTAACAGGAACTGGTGCAGTCTTCTGACTTGCCAGTTCCTGTGGAACTGTCCAACCCATACCAGCATGAAAAAACAGACGTTAAAGGATAAACGTTAAAACAACAACGATTATACTTTGAAGGGCAACAAATCTATTGCTTTAGATTAAATTTATCTAGCCATTAGTATTAACCCTTTCTCGTTACTACCCACTACACTCTCGGAGTGGTTGGTGTTAGGAAGGGCATCCAGCTGTAGAAACTCTGCCAAATCAGATTGGAGCCTGGTGTAGCCACCTGGTCCACCAGTCCTCAGTCAAATCGTCCAACTCATGCTAGCAGGGAAAGCGGACGTTAAACGATGATGATGATGCTCTGTTTCAATTAATTTTAAATATAACAAAGAATTTAGTAAAATAACTTAGTTATCATTAAGCTGGTGTTAGGAACATAAATTGTGACTAAGGTTTGGTGGAAGATTTTAATTCAGAACTTATGAAAACAAAACATTTGTATTATAGAGCCAGAGCCGGTTTCAGCCGGGTTGGTAATGAAAGGGTTAAGTCCAGTAAACTAGAGAGAAAGAGATGTATTTCATTGTTATATTGATCTCCTCTGTTAGTGATCTGCAATTTTATGGGAATATAATTTTATTTCATCACATTCTGCTAAGATATCTTGGTGAAGGAGTCTTTGGTAAATCTACCGTTTAGTTTGTCACTCTGCTCCTGACGTGAATACTTTGGATTTCAGCATGACTTATAGTATTCCCCATGGGCCTTAGTTTGATTCTGAGCATGGTTGTGGTGGTTAAAAAACTGGCTTAACCACGTGCTTTCAGATTTAGTCTCACCATATTGTCTTGAGCAAGTATCTTCTCTTTTAGCCCTGGTCTACCTAATGACAGATGGAAGCTGTATGAAACTTGTATGTATGTGTGTATAAATTTTGTATTTCTTTTACTTGTTTCAGTCATTTGACTGTGGCCATGCTGGAGCACCGCCTTTAGTCGAGCAAATCGACCCCAGAGCTTATTCTTTGTAAGCCTAGTACTTATTCTATCGGTCTCTTTTGCCTAACCGCTGAGTTACGGGTACGTAAGCACAGCAGCATCGGTTGTCAAGCGATGTTGGGGGGGGGGGGGCAAACACAGAGACACAAACACACACACACACACGACTGGCTTCTTCCAGTTTCCATCTACCAAATCCACTCACAAGGCTTTGGTCGGCTCGAGGCTATATTAGAAGACACTTGCCCAAGGTGCCACACAGTGGGACCAAACCCAGGATCATGTGGTTGGTAAGCAAGCTACTTATTACGCAGCCACTCCTGCGCCTAGTTCATATTCTGTGCATCACTGAATGGAAATTTACAAACTGTTGAAAAATAATTCAGTAGTTCTGTACTTAGCTTAAAGAATAGATGAGGGTTAACAACAAGGGCATCTGGCAGTAAAACCTGCCTCAGTATATATTCCTCTAACCCATGCTGGCATAAAAACTAACTAATTCTGTCTGTTATACAGTTATCTTGTGTTAATAATGAATATATTTCTTTCTGAAACTTAACAGTGAGTCTTGGCCCATTCCTCAGATATAATTTTTTTGTTGCGTTTTAGTAAAAGTTCCCTGTTAGTTAATGGCTGATTCTAAGTTATTGACACCATTACATGATTGTGAATGTCAATGCTGCTATGCAAGTTTTGGCTATAAGAGAGAAGGAGGGACAGTAATATGTTGGTGCTATGATTAGTTCAGAAATAAACACTGCAGATTAGCTAACTAGCTAAGAATGACACATTCTTCAAATAGCATGTTTGCACTCAGATCAATAGATATACTGAGTTTACCATGAAACTGAGAGCTTGTTCTGTGATCTAGGAAGTGCTCTGTAATAGACAAAGCGTGGCAATAGGGAAATATCAAAATGCATTTATAAAGAGAGAGAGAGAAAGGGGAAAGAAAAAGAAAAAAAGAACGTGAAAGAAATCATTCAATCTGTTTAGCAAGTAATCGATAAATTCATTTGTGTTCACATGGGAATGAAAGACAATCACCACCAAAATAAGATATGTAAAGTGAATTATCTATGTATTTTATCTTAAAGTCTAGATTACTCAAGGGTAAGTCTTATGAATTAGAAACCAGATCTTATTTGGTATTATTATACATTTTGCAACATTATTGAATATTGTTTAGAAGCTTTAAAATTTACAAAAAAAATACAGACATATACATATATACACACACTCATACATGTGTTTGTGTGTATATGTATGTATATATATATGTGTGTGTGTTTAGTTTTTCTAGGTATTTCTCTTAATCAATGATCAGCTTTATTCATTATTAAAAACAATATTTCCTGCACTTGTAGTGTGTCTGTTACAAGTTGGTGTCCTACTTGTGCTTTTGTACACGTCGTCTCCTGTGTATTATTTGTATTTAACTTTTTGAAATAGAATTCTTTATTAAATGTCTTTGTCTATAAAGAATTTTTTAAAACTGCTTTTCTTTTAATTAATTAATTTTTTTTTCTATGTTCTTGGCTTATATACACTTCACTTTGCTCCTGTCTGGACAAGGCTGCTTTACAGTGGCAGACAGTGTCCCACAGGACTTTCTAATTGGCATGCCGACTGAAAGCTACCTTGAATATTCAAGGAGTGCAACCTGCCTGGTGACGAGGTATATCTTGTGGTTTGGACCCTTAAAAATGTCAGCATTTACTATTTGTGATTAATGTTTTAAACTTGAATGGGGTTCATGGCTGGATATGCTCAAAATTTTGGCCAGAGCTCTTCTATTAGATGTCTTCCCTGTGTGTTTGTGGTGATTTGATCCCATGCATGGATGTATCCATTTGTTGATGTGTTGTGTAGTCAAAGCCATAGTCTTCATTGATGACCAGTGGACAGGGATAACTCTTAGCCATCTTCCTCTTGTTTTCTTTCCTTATTTCCTTCCATCATTTTTTGTTAACAGTTAGGGTCAAATTTAACAGACTACACACACACAAGTATATATATATATATATATATATATATATATAAATAAACACATAGTAAATGAGTATATGCATATATACGTACAGGTATGTGCATACCGACATCCACCTGTATGTATAGGTGCATATCTGGGTACAGGACATTGCAAACAAAACAGAGACGAGAAAACACACAAGCCACAGAGAACATTCTACTTCATCAGCTACCCCCGTTTTAACACCAGCGTTTCGAAGAGCTACATATATAATCATCGTTTAACGTCTGCTTTCCATGCTAGCATGGGTTGGACAATTTGACCGAGGGCTGACAAACCAGATGGCTGCACCAGACACACACACACACACATGTATATATGCACATACATACAGCAGAATAGTTTTTTTTTTTTTTTTTTTTCCCATGCAAGTATAAAGAAAAGTTGAAAGTGGTTTTCAAGAAAATTTATTTATGCTTAGCTAACCAGTTTCGCAAATCTAATGATTTTCAAAACTAGTAAAATATGGAGTCTCCTGGAGCTATACCAGATTTGGACCAAGTTTTTAATGAGTGTTCATCATGGATTCTGTGTGTGCCATTTTTTTCTTACGACTGACTGTGCTAGCTGTCTGAGTTGATGCTTGGTTGCTTGTTATTTCTTTGTTTTATATCTTTTACTTGTTTCAATCATTTGACTGTGGCCATGCTGGAGCACTGCCTTTAGTCGAACAAATCGACCCCAGGACTTATTCTTTGTAAGCTTAGTACTTATTCTACCAGTCTCTTTTTGCCAAACCGCTAAGTTACGGGGACATAAACACACTAACATCGAAAATTAGAACAAAGCAAGGGTATGTGCATTTGTGACCAGTAGTGTGTAGTATCGTCTGATAGCCTGGTTTGTGTGTGTGTGTGTGTGTGTGTATGGTAATCATTTACTGTTTGTCATGCTTACATGAATTGAACAGGTTGTCAAGTTTCTAGTCAGTTCTTAGAGGATACTGCCCTCTTTGATGGGTTGAACACCACATCTCACTCTTAGGTTCCATTTTTGACATGATTCCTGTGGCTGGATGTCCTTTCTGTCACTAATCTCTGTGCATTGTATTGGGTGTATTTTGTTGTGACATCAGCCCTAGAGAGATTGATTTCTCCTTGTCAAAACTAAAGTATTTCTAATGCCCTGCATTATCTGCATACTTTTTTACTCTTTTTACTCTTTTACTTGTTTCAGTCATTTGACTGCGGCCATGCTGGAGCACCGCCTTTATAGTCGAGCAGATCGACCCCAGGACTTATTCTTTGTAAGCCTAGTACTTATTCTATCGGTCTCTTTTGGCTGAACCGCTAAGTTACGGGGACGTAAACACGCCAACATCGGTTGTCAAGCGATGCTGGGGAGGGCAAACAGACACGCAAACACACACACACACACACACACACACATATACGATGGGCTTCTTTCAGTTTCCGTCTACCAAATCCACTCACAAGGCTTTGGTCTGCCCAAGGCTATAGTAGAAGACACTTGCCCAAGGTGCCACGCAGTGGACGAACCCAGGACCATGTGGTTGGCAAGCAAGCTACTTACCACACGACAACTCCTGCGCCTGTACACATATTTTTGTTATGTTGTGTGTACTCATTTTTGTCATTTTGTGTTTATCTATGTACTTCGTATTGTATAATAGAAGTGTGTACTAACTAGTTTATTCTGCATATTGTTGTGTGTGTGTGTGTGTATATATATATATATATATATATATATTTCTATATATATATATGTATGTGTGTGTGTGTGCATTTGTGCTGTCTTTAAAAGCCTACCAAACATCTTTTGATAAATAAGAAAATCTTCAATTGGGTTGGGTTACTATTTTTTTCTCCCCCCCTGCCAAAAAAAAAAAACATTTTCTAAAGCACAAAATGGTGTACTTGAATCAGTTTACATAATTTTATTATTATTATCATCATTATTATTACACACACACACACACACACACACACAGATTAGATTCTTGGTTCTAGCTGTTTTACTTTCCTGCTTACACTCCTGGGAGATTTAGGTACAGCAGTCATCCAACTTCGTTCTCTACTTTAGTCTGGAATCTAGAACTGATGGATATTGATGATCGCAAAACTTCAAGGAGACTGATGATTTTATTTCTATGTTTTTGTATTCTATTTTATTTTTCTAAACCTTTTTAAAGGATTTATCGATGAATTTATTACCAACTGGTCTATCTAAGAACACATGATTTTCCCCCAAAAATACGGCTTTTTCAACTAACAGCATACCAAAAAGAAGTACAAGAATTATAAAGCATTCTGAAAGTTATATTGATAGGATAAATCTTTGTTGCACAGATAGATATAAGCTTACATATTGGATTTGACTGTTAAAAGATGATTTTGATTGGAATGGATGATGGCAGCTTGTAAGTAGAACCGTATTAATTCATTGGCGAATGGAAAGGGAGTGCGAGATCGCTTGGAAAAAGAAAAATTTGATACAGCGCCAACCAACTGCTAAGAGATGGAAATTACTACTATATCCCCATGAAACCTTTTCCAGTATACAAGCTGTTCTGAAAAGAAAAAAAAAATCCATTGATGAATTATTTATTCCTGAAGAAAATCAAATATTTTTGATATTTGCTCTTCACTCTGTGACACATTGCACTCTGCATTGATAATCTAGAAACGATTTTGCTTACATTAGGCTTTGAAACATGTTGTTCTATATCTCTTATCTGTATTGATCCTGTCGTCATCATCATCATCATCGTTTAACGCCCGTTTTCCATGCTGGCATGGGTTGGACGGTTCGACTGGGGTCTGGGAAGCCAGAAGGCTGCACCAGGCTCCAGTCTGATCTATCTGGCAGTGTTTCTACAACTGGATGCCTTTCCTAACACCAACCACTCCGTGAGGGTAGTGGGTGCTTTTTATGTACCACTGGCATGGGCCAGAAGAGGCTGGCAACGGCCACGATCGGTTGGTGCTTTTTACGTACCACTGGCATGGAAGTCTATTTCCATTTCTTTTGGATGTGTTATTGCAGGCCCTGCTTTTCTCTTAGACATGTATTTTCCAGGACTATAAATTCTAGTCAGAATTTTCAAAGAAGTGTAATTTACAGACTTTCATTTATATTCATCAGTGTAGAGTTCAAACCTCATTGAACTGGGTGGTATCTTTCTTCTCTATGCATGGTCAATAAAAAAATACTCCCAGTAATATACTGGGGTTGCCGTAACTATATATTGCTGCTGCCGGGCGAAATGCTTAGCGGCATTTTGTCTGCCGCTACATTCTGAGTTCAAATTCCACCAAGGTCGACTTTGCCTTTCATCCTTTCGGGGTTGATAAATAAAGTACCAGTTATGCACTGCGGTCGATGTAATCGACTTAATCCCATTGTCTGTCCTTGTTTGTCCCCTCTATGTTTAGCCCCTTGTGGGCAATAAAGAAATAAGAAACAACCAAAATCATTGTTAGTGTTTTAGAGTCCTTTTCTTTTTTTTTTGTTTTTGTTGTCTTGTTGCCAGTAAGGAAGGCAATGCCCATGTCCCTTTGACCCCTTCCAAAACTGGTGGAAGTTAGGAGGAAGAAAAGTCTTTAAAATGGATAATTTCTTTAAGGCT
Organism: Octopus bimaculoides; assembly: GCF_001194135.2. NCBI lineage: Eukaryota > Metazoa > Mollusca > Cephalopoda > Octopoda > Octopodidae > Octopus > Octopus bimaculoides. The sequence goes on from NC_068991.1 coordinate 74,047,860, forward strand.
TGCAATAGAGTGGACTCCACTGAAGGCAGGCAAGGACCAGATGGTGTTAAACTGGGCAATAAATTAAAGCTACCGCCTACAAGTAGGCTGCAATAAGATTTGAACTTGGAATGCAATGATCCAGACCAAATACTGCAAACTGTTTTGTCTGCTATTCTTAAGGCCCCACCAATTCATCACCCGTTACGTGCCAATCCAGCCATAGAAAGCCTGCTTTAACAAACTCTGTCCAACCAATGTGAGCATGGGAAAGTTGACATTAAAACAATTATATGGGAGACAATTGTGGATGTGTTTCAGTCTTATTTGACCTCCTCAGTAAAACAAATTTTTATTGAACTTAGCAAATCAGTAACAAGATGGTCACGAAGCTGGTGTTTTCTGCTATAGCCTCGGGCCGACCAAAGCCTTGTGAGTGGATTTGGTAGACAGAAACTGAAAGAAGCCTGTCGTATATATATATATATATATATATATATATGTGTGTGTGTATATGTTTGTGTCTGTGTTTGTCCCCCCCCAACAACATCGCTTGACAACTGATGCTGGTGTGTTTACATCCCTATAACTTAGCGGTTCAGCAAAAGAGACTGATAGAATAAGTACTAGGCTTCCAAAGAATAAGTCCTGGGGTCGATGTGCTCGACTAAAGGCGGTGCTCCAGCATGGCCGCAGTCAAATGACTGAAACAAGTAAAAGCGTAGTTATTCATAAACTAGCCTTGAATAATCTCAGTTTATCACACACGCATGCATATATGCATTTATTTATTTATGATTCTTAACTTTAACAAGTAAAAGGTTGAGAGTGACTTGGAAGTTTTTGGCTTGTTTGTCTACATCAGATTGTAAAATAATACTTAAATGTACAGAGCACTCCTTCAGTTACATAGCAAATTGTTTCTATAACTTGACATAAAAAACAAGCAATATATATATATATATATATATATGTATGTATGTATGTATGTATGTATGTATGTATGTATATATATATATATGTGTGCATGTGACAAGGCTTCAATACATTTTTCATCTCTCAAATTTCACTCAAGACATAGTTTAATCTCTTCAACCCACCGCTCTCAATTTGTAACAAATGACACTTGCCCAAGGTGCGACTATTTTCAAAATTAGTGGAGACAAGCAAGCAGTCCTACTGTAGTTTAGAAAGTGGACATATTTTATATATTCATTATTTATCATTGTTTTTGTTAATGAGTTTGTTTTACGTGCATTAAAAAAAAAAATTTTTTTCTTTTCTTTTTATATATATTTTATATCATTGAAAAATGTTTGTGAAAAGGTTGTTAGCCACTTATGAAACTAGTCACTTGTGCAGTTTGAAGGATGTTAGCTAACAACTTAGTCATAGTAAGTTTAGTAGAATTAATCTCTCTCTCTCTCTCTCTCTCTCTCTCTCTCGTTCCCCACCACCCCCTTAGTCCTCGTCCCCCCCCACCTCTTTCCACCTTCCAATTAGATGTTCTTATTATTCAGTAACTACTTATGGTATTGCTCAGGACATTCATGAGGTCTCCACCTCCACCACGACTGCCATC
>NC_068991.1:74049633-74050373 GCF_001194135.2 Octopus bimaculoides
ATATATATATATATATATATATATATATATATATAGCATGTGTGTGTGTATGTATATGCATCTCTGTGTATATGTAAGTAGAGGCATTTCTGTATTAGTGTACACACAGACACACACACACGTGTATACATAAATTCAATTTTTTTTCTTATTCTTTTTCTCCCGGCTTAGCTTAACTTTCCAGGCTTTCTTTCATTGAGCCTCACTTTTATTGTTGGGCTTATTGGATTATTGTTGCCATTGTTAATATATATACTGTCTGTATAAAACTTGTGAATTATTGTTTCTTTTATTTCGAAATGCAACAAAAAAAGAAAAACCACTTCCTACCTATGTGGTGGGTTCGTTCAGAGCTGTGTCTTCCTCTTTTTGAATTCACGTCATGTTTGTGAATTGTTTGTAATTTCTAAGCACTTCTGTCGTTTGTAAACATTAAAAGGAGTGGGATTTTCCTCTTTGCTGCTGTCTGAAATTAACTTTATTTTATTTAAAAAAAAAAAAAAAAAAAATGACATTTCCATATTGAAAGTTATTCTAACTTTGAGGAAGATAATTTCCAAAAATACACTAAAATAATTCTTTTTTCTAATCATAATTTTGGGGTTTTTGTGTGTGTGTGTGTGTGTGTAAATTGACTAAATTTGATAGAAAGGAAGGCTGCATGGAAATGTAGTGAAATATTATGAAGCTTGATGGTTCATCTCGGCTTGCTTTGTGTCTATTCAAGGTTGATGTGTTAA
>NC_068991.1:74051226-74057346 GCF_001194135.2 Octopus bimaculoides
GTTTTGTTAGCATTTCTTTTAAGAGTGATTTGATAAACAAATTGTATTTGTCATTTGAATTTGTAGATTTTAAAGTAACAAGTTTTTGTGAAATGCCTTCTTCGTATGCTGGAATTAATTTGGTGGAGTTTGTGAAAATTTGTTGACTGACCTATATTTCTAATATAAGAATAAGGTTAATGATTTTGAGGGCAGGGGCTTAGTTTGTTATGTTGATCCCAGTAGAAGCTTGATAGTTTATTTTATCAATGCTGAAAGAATGAGAGGTAAAGTGGACCTCGGATTTAAACTATGTCATTGTTTTTGTGCTTATGTTAATGACTGCTCCAGCTTGTCAAATAAATTCTATTAATACCTGGATTTGTTAAGTTGGTTTGTTTACATCCCTGTAACAACATTTAGTAAAAAACCTAGAATAAATACGTACCAAGCATGGGTCGATTTGATTGATTAAAACTTTCATGTTTTTACTCCAGCATGGCCACTGAAAAAAAAACAATTCTTAAAAATAAAAGAATTACTTTTATCTGTTTGTTTACATCCTGTTTTTCTATGGCTGCAGAAATAAAAAGGTTTTTATAAATTAAGATATCTATATTCAAATTTTGATGTATTGCCTGGTAAGTAATTTGATCTGAGACTGTTTGAAAATTAAAACAATCACAACAGAGAAGATACCTATTAGCCATTCAGTAGCACACAAAGGCTTAACTTCATTTAAACATTTATTATTTGATGTCAAAATTCTCATCACGCCAACAGTGACCTGGTCACTGACACCAGATGATAAATGTTTAAGTGAAGTTGAGTTGTGTGTTTTTAAACAGCTACTATATGTCTTCCGTGTTGTGGCTGTTGTTCAAATTTAGATATTTATGTTCTGTGAGAACACTGTATTGATTATTCCTCTCTCCTCTTTTGTCTTTTCTGGAGCTACAGTGGTAAGTTTCTTTAAGACAAAGGATAGTTATATCCGTTGTCGATATTCCTTACATAAAGAGTGATTTAATTAAGTAATAATTCCAAGCTGTATTAAATATCTACTCATGGTTATAAGCCATTTGTTTATGGATTATAGGTAAGTTGTGATGAGAAATATTAAAGCAGAGTCTGTTGCTCAAATTGGCAGCTATTATTATCATTTAGGATATTGGTTGTGATGGCATCTCAAAGGAATTCAGTCTGGAGAATAGAAATGGATAGAAGTCGAACAGAATTCATCACGGATATCCGAAGAAATTGATGGAGGTTATTAAATCAGTGAATTTCCAAAGGACTTGATTCCAGTTGCGATTTTGTAAATCCTGTGGATTGATTTAGTGAAAGGATAGAATTAGTTTAGGGGTTTAGGGATTACTGATTTAAACCTCGTTTAAAATGTTTGAATTGAAAGCAACCCTTTATAGCATTTAGATAACTCTGTCAAAAGCAATGCTTATATTTACATTGTTTTGAATTAAACATGTATTATCTTATACAGTTCTATATTTAAGAGATGAGGAATTATGTACATTATTTACATTTGACAGATATTTGTCCTCATCTTGTTTGTTGTTAACACAACGTTTCGGCTGATATGCCCTCCAGCCTTCATCAGGTGTCTTGGGGAAATTTTGAACCTGGGTTCTCATTCCTAAGTCCTCATTCGTTGTTGTTGTTGTTGCTGTTGCTGTTGCTGTTGTTGTTGTTGTTGTTGGCAACAACAACAACACCGAAAAATGCCTTAGGAATGAGAACCCATGTTCCAAATTTCCCCAAGACACCTGATGAAGGCTGGAGGATATACCAGCCGAAACATTGTTAAGAACAAACAAGATGACAAATGTCCATCAAATGTAAATAGTGTATTATTTTATAGATTTGAATTTACAATAATGTGATAAAAAAAAAAAAAAAAGAGATTGCAAGGTAGGTGTGAGAGGCTGGATATGGCTGGTTTAAACATAAAACAGAGTATTTGAGATTGATATGGCTTGGGATAAACCCAAAACTTCTATACTACCGGTTCTCTACATTATATGTAATGACATAAATATATAAACAAGAGTTTCTCACAAAAACAGTAAATAGTGGTAATTAGGTGAAGGTGAATAATTCTTGAAGAAATGATATCAGGAAGTTGTGATGGGAGTTGCATTTAGTTAGCCTGACCAATCTTGGAGACTGGAGTAATTTGTCCATAATATCTCTTAACTGGTATGGTGTGTCTCTTGTTAATGACTGAATAGTTATCACTGAAATTGAGAAGAGGTCATTAAATGTAACAGTAATACACCAGGGATGATTGCAGTAATTCTATAACTGTGGGTTGTGTAGAATGTTACATTTAACTGGCCATAAATTGTACAAGCATCTCGGTGTAGAATATGGATGTATACTTTTGTTTGTTTAGGTTATTTGACTGTTGCCATGCTGGGGCACTGCTTTTGGTCGAATAAATCAACCCCCTGGACTTATTCTTTGTAAGCCCAGTACTTTTTCTGCTGGTCACTTTTGCCGAACTGCTAAGTCACGGGGATGTAAATACACCAACATCAGTTGTCAAGCGATGGTGGTGGTGGTGGGGGTACAAGAACTGACACACAAACATACACATATACATACGATAGGCTTCGGCTTCTTTCAGTTTCCGTCTACCAAATCCACTCACAAAGCTTTGTCGGCCCGAGGCTATAGTAGAAGACACTTGCCCAAGGTGCCACACAGTAGGACTGAACTCAGAACCATGTGGTTGGTAAGCAAGCTACTTACCACACAGCCACTCCTGCACCTATTGGTTAAGTTCATTTCATAACCATGTGGTTTTGGGTTCAGTCCCACTCTATGGAATGAATGGAAGGCGGACGTTAAACGGTGATGATATCTATGTGTTTATTTAGTTTACATTTGTGCTTCTCTGGACTATGGTTGGTATCATTGTTGTCATTTCCTCTGACAAGCAAATCATTTACTGGTTCTGTGCTTTCAAGGTTGCATGGGAAAAAAGGCCTTTTTCTTGAGACAGAAAGGGCATCTGGCTGCAAAACTGTTGCCCCAATAATAGATTCATGTAACCTTTGCTAGCATAGCAAATCATGTGAAATTGAACAAAAAAAAATTTTATTTTTGAATTTGTAGGATGTTAGCTAATTTAAGCTCCTATGTAAAATGTTTTCTTTTTGAGCTTAAAAACTCGGATATTTTTCTGTTCTTTGCAACAGGATAATGCTATTATAGTCAGTTCTTTTGGCCAAAAATAGTCTGTTCTTCTTGGTGATAAATATTGAATCATTAACTTGAGCAATAATGCAATTGTTGGTAATTGGAATTAATTAGAATTAGCAGTATTAGTGATAATTATTTTTACACAATTTCTTGTGAATTTGGTTTTGGAAAGTTCAATTAAAAAATAAAGTGGAATTCTTTGAGAGATCTGAATTAATTACAGAACGCTTTGTTCGTTTGATTAAGATGTTCAGAGCAGCCAATTTGTATTAAATTGGCAGTGTCTTCAGAATGTTAATTGTAGGTTGTTGCTTTGTCCCTTCATTTATCTATCTATTTTTGTTTCTGAAGTCACACTTTTCAATCATGGTTTGTGTGTGTGGCCACAAAGAATGGTTTCTCCAGCATTCTGTATCTTCTATCGTTTACTTGCTTCAGTCATTAGACTGCGACCATGCTGGGGCACTGACTTGAAGGGTTTAGTTGAATAAATTGACTCCCAGTGCATTTTTTAAAAAAAATCTGGTACTTTTTAAAATTTTTGCCAAACCACTAAATTACAAGGATATAAACAAACCAACAGCAGTTGTCAAGTGATTGCAGGGGATACAAGCATACACACGTATAAGCTTCTTTCAGTTTCCGCCTATCAAATCCACTCACTAGGCTTTGGCTGACTGGGCGCTACAGTAGAAGACACTTGCCCCAGGTTCCACACAGTGGGACTGAACCCGGAACCGTGTGGTTGGGGAGCAAACCTCTTACCACACAGCCATGCCTGTGCCCTTGAAAGAATGTTTATTCCTTTATTTGCTTCAACCATTCTGGGGGTTCCAGTCACCCCTCTCCCCCCAGTACTTATTTACTTATTTTAAAGCCCGCTACTTTGTTGGACCATTTTTGTCAAGCTGCTAAGTTAAAAAGACACAAAACAAACCAACACCAGTTGTCGAATGGCACAGGCCTGACACACACAATTGATCTCACAGTTTCTTTCCATCAAATTCACTTTCAGGCATTGGTCAACATGAGGCTGTAGTCAAAGACATTTGCATAACGGGACTGAACTCAAGATCACATGGCTGCAGAGCCAACTCCTTAACCCTTTAGACACCAACCTGCCTGAAACTGTCCTTGGTCCTATGATACAAATTTCCCATTTTAAAGTAATGTAATTTAAAATTTCCATAAAAATTTCGTGTTAATTTATGATTCAAACCCCAGTTGAATAATGTTAGGGTTCTTTTAATATATATTTTTTTATTTTCAAAATTAATTGAAAAAAAAAAAAAGGGAATGTATTTCACCAGAAAGATGGTAATGAAAGGGTTAAACCACACAACCATTTTTTTTTGTCTCTGTTTGTCTTAGAATTATTTAAAAAAATTCATATCTTTTATTTTATCTTTCACTTGTTTGAGTCATTGGGACACTGCCTTCATGGGGTCAGTTGAACTAATCGACCCCCTTAGTAACTTTCTAGTTGGGTACTTATTCTATCGTTCTCTTTTACTGAACTGCTAAGTTACGAGGATGTAGACAAACCAACACTGGTTGTCAAGTGGTGGTGGTGGTGGGGGGCAAACACATAGACGCACACAAATATGTAACGACAGGCTTCCATACTGCTTCTGTCTACTAGATTCAGTTTCAAGGCATTGTTGGCCCCAGGCTGTTGTAGAAGATCCTTGCCCAAAGTGCCATGCAGCGGGACTGAACCTGTAACCGCATGGCTGCACCTCACAGCCATGCCTGCGCCTAGAAATGATTTTGGTAATAAAAATATTCTAAATACATATCTTTTAACTTGTTTCAGTCATTTGATGTGGCCATGCTGGGGCACCACCTTGAATTTTTAGTTGGATGAATTGACCCCAGTACCTTTTTTTTTCTTTTGATGTCTGGTATTTATTCTATTGGTCTCTTTTGCCAAACCACTAAGTTACTGAGATGTAAACACACGAACACCGGCTGTCAAGTGATGAAGGTGGGCACACACACACACACACAATGGGCTTCTTTCAGTTTCTGTCTACCAATTCTGTTCACAGCGTTGGTCAGCCTGAGGCTGTAGTAGAAGACACTTGTCTAAGGTGTCACAACAGTGGGTCTGAACCCTGAACCATGAGGTTGGGAAGCAAGCTTCTTACCACGCAGCTATACTTGCACCTATATATGTGTGTGTGTGTGTGTGTGTGTGTGTGTGTGTGTGTATGTATGTATATATATATATATATATATATATATATATATATATATATATATATATAAATATATATATAAAAATAAATTCAAGAAAGAAGAAACACGTCATATGTAAAATACTTGGATAAGACACTGAAAACATTTGAGGGAGTGTGTGTATTGTGTCTAATGTTACTGAAATTGGAGCACACAACACTAGTAGTTTCGTGTTGACTTTATCTGTTTTTATATATTTATTTTATTTGCTTCTGTGTTGATGGGGGCGGGGGTGGAATTGGCCATTTTCGTTCTGAAATGTAATGAATAGTCTGTAATAATACTTTTAGGTAGCGTCTGTCTCTTTCTCTTCTTCTCTTTGTAGTTTTACTTTCTGTTTCAATAATTGACATAAGAATGGGTTTTCAAATTTATGTCACAGTCTGTCTGTTCTGCATTGGTAGTAGTGATGATGATGATGATGATGTTTTGAGGGTGGGTGTGGATTTGATTCGTTAATTATTGGAAGATTTTTCTGTTAATATAAAAAGTTCCAAGAAAAATGTTTCTTTCGGAGTGACGCCGGTGGCGGCGGTTGTAATATTGCAGTCTTTGACTTTAACAAGTTTATATGAAAGGGTGTTTAACAAAAGCAGTGTGGTGTCTGTGTGTGTATATATATATAAAATTATTTTTGTATGCATCCATGTGTGTATGTGTGAGATCGGAAGAGCG
>NC_068991.1:74057367-74088783 GCF_001194135.2 Octopus bimaculoides
TGTGTGTATATATATATATATATATATATATATATATATATATACATGTGTGTGTGTGTGTATATATATATACATATGTTTATATATATGTTTATACACACACACACACACACACACACACACACACACACACACACACACATACAAACACACACATACGTATGTTTATATATATGTATATACTTGTGTGTTTATATATGTATATAAAAGAACAGTTTTAGTGCTGTTCTGCCAGCCACAACATGATGAGGTTTTCTGCAATTATCTATTGATTATTTACCAGTTCGAATATGATCAATAGAGTGGATAAAAAAAAAAATGAAAAGCAAATAAAAAAAAAAGAAAGAAAAAAAAACGGAAGAGAAAAGAAAACCCCCTTGTTGTGGCGAATAGTTTCTATCTCTTTTATTCTTCAGCATTTGTAGTGTATTTGTTTGTTTTTTATTGTTGTTTTAGTGGTTCTGTCTAACGAGAAGTTTATTTAGAATTTCTCTCACATTCAAAGACATTTGTTTGCAGTGATTGATTCCTTGTTCTCTCTATTCTTTCTTGTTCAACTTCAGCTCTTCTCTCTTACGTGTTTATTTTACTACTCTGTCTTCTTTTGTTGTCAATCTATATTCATTTTCCTTTATAATAATAATAATAATAACAATAAATGGTTCCGCCTTTTAAACTTGTGCTGTTTCAAGTTACGTTCAACTTTTATTTAAATTTCCTCACAAAAAGCTGCAGCGGCTGTAATTTTGCGGGGTTAATTTTAGCATTTTAATCTCAAAATTTTGATACGTAAGATTTGGCAACGTAACTCATTTCTTTTCACTCCTGTAGATAGACTCTAGCAAACTTTATCCCTATCCTATCCTTTTTTTTCTTCATTTCTGTACCCTTCCCCCCCCCCTGCTCCTCCCATTTTATTATAGATACACTCTCTGTATACTTTTGGCTAGATTCCAAGTTTTCTTGTGGAACGCCATGGTAAAGAATCGTGGTTGTCTCTCTCTCCCTGCTTCCCCCCTTCTCTCTCTTTCTCTTCCTTCTCAGTGTGCATTAGCTCATATTTAATGCTACCGTTGCCGTCGTCGTCGTTGCTGCTGCTGCCGCTGCTACTGCTGCTGATACAACAACAGCTTTCTTTAGTTTAAGTCAGTTTTTCACTTCAGCCTTCGTGCTTTCTGCTTTCCGTAACAATTATTTTGCCAGTCATGTGCTGTTGCCTACCCCTCAATTTACCATGTGCGAATAGGGAAAATACTCACATGACAAAAAATACCCATGCAGCCAGAAAGTTTCAGAAACAGGTATGCACCCCCCACCTTACCTTCATTTCATATCCCTCACTCTCTCTCTCTTTCTCTCTCTCTCTTTCTCTCTCTCTCTCTCTCTCTCTCTCCTTCTTTCTCTGTCTCGCACCCCCCTTGATGTGTGCCTTCCTGTATGTGTTGTATATTTTGTTTCATTATCAAGGTCCAGCTGAATATCCTTTGATGTTGGAATATTTCTCTTTTTTTTTTAATTCTTCTTTTTCCCCCTTCATCACTTTAATGAAAATACTTCCAAATTTTGCAAAAAGTTTGTGGTATTCTTTTATTCTTTCAATTTTGGAGAGATTTAATTTCGTTTTCTGTGTTTTCTCATAAATTACTTTGGTTCATTCAAATTTAACCAATTTACAAATCTTTCTGTAAATTCTTTACAGTTTTCTTTCAAGTATTTAAAAAAAAAAATCAAGATTCACAGAATTTTATCTGAACTTTTTATTTTTTTTTATTTCAATATTTGTCGTTGCAAAGAAATTGTAAAGTTGGTACACACACACACACACAGACAAAACGAGTCTAGGATGTATATACAGTAGCTTGTTTGGTACCTTCTTAGTTCCTGACTTGAAATTCCACGGAGGATGACTTTACTGTTCATCCCCAGAGACTGATAAAACAAGAACTAATAATACTGGAGCCAAGTCGAAAGAATATACACCTTTCACAAGAAAACTGCTTTGTGCCTACGAAAGGAATCACTTGTCATGGTAAATTTCCTTGTGGAAACGTTTTAGACTTGGCCTTGCAAACATTCTTCATTTCTAAGAGTCAGCCGCCCATCCGTCCAAGAAATGTATGTGTTTCTTAGTATTGATTTTAATTATGTGAAGCTTTGCTCTGTATGTATATGTTATTTGCATCCTTTCTTGTCAGCATTTCTTGTATTTTCAAACATATCTTTTGGGTTAAAATAATAATAATAATAATAATAATAATCTCTTTGTTTCACATAAACTCTCTTATATGTAAATACACATGTGCACACATACATTTCCATGTTTATATATACAATTGTTTGTGTCTGTGTGTATACATATATATATATATATATATATATATATATATATATACACACACACATATACACGTGTGTATATACATGCATACATATATGTATATACATATAAACATTTATATACATGTGTATATATAAACGCACGCACACACACACACACACACATGTATGCAGAAAGAATTCTTGTACACTTATTGAAACAGCTTAATTCTAGTTTTATCTTTCAAGATTTTTATTTATTCATTTAATTTGTATTTCCATGAGTTCCTTGCAGTTTGTTTGGAACTGTAAAAATTCCTAAATCCATCGTTATTTCTAGTTCTTCATAACCTCGTCTTTACTTTACACACATGCATATTATACATAGATATAAGCACATACACACTCTCTCTCTCTTTCTCTCTCCAAACTCAATGCAAGAACAATCTATCTTCTCATTAAAAGGCGGGCAAGATTGATTGGAACTCTTGTTCGTTGTTTTCCATGGAAGTTATTTTTAAAAGGAATGACGATGAGCCAAACTGGATTGGTATCTATTTTTGCTTCCGTTTTCCTCTCCCACATCTACAGACAAACACTAACACTGCCACATTGAATTGGAGTTAATTTGGAGGCGGTGTGGTGTATGTGTGAGAGGACAAGCGTTGTTCTGAGTTTCCAAAGATTGATTTACTAAAAATATAGGCTACAAATTGTTACTTAGATTAATTTGCAGGAATTTGTTTTCTTTTTCCCCTCTCTCTCTCTCTCCTTAATTTTCACAGCAGAATTTTAAAATTTTTGTCAGTTTTTTTGAAATGATGAATATATTCTTGATATTTTTACTGTTTGCTTGCCATTCTTGATTTAGATGGGGAGGTAGAATTTATAGCTGTGTGTGTATAATCGTTGTGAATCGTCTGTTAAGATAAGTTGGTAAAACATTTCTTCAGCCCAGGTCTGCTTCCTTGTTAGTTACTGGTTCCACTGCATGCACTGTTGGTTTTAGAAATTCTATGAATGTTGCAGGTTGACATTTCTTATCTGAATGTATCTGTACAGAAAGTCTGTATAGATTTCTTTTGGCCCGTGAACAGCAAAGTGTAGGCCCTTTCTCCTATCTGAGTTACCTATGGGCATTCTGGCACTTGAACCTTGTAGTGGAAGGTCTTCAGGGTCTTGATTGCCCTGATCAAAACTTAAATTGCTGCTTCTCTCGTGATATGTGCGTGTGTAGGGGGGGGGGGGGTCACACTTATTTTTTGTTTTTTATTTATATATTTATATATGTCTTTGTGTAATTTATGTTGATTTACCAATTCTTTAATGACTGGATATATATTTGTATATCCCACCCTTCAGTTTTATATAAACCCTGTCTGTACATCCCCTTATATGCCTGCCATTCCACTTTAATAATTGTATTTATAAATGGGCCCATGTTACAAATTATAGAATTAAATTAGTAGGTTCTTCTCACCCCTGTGCCATCCCACCGCCACTTATGGCTTATGGTATTTAGTTATATCTTTTTATGATTGAAATCTGTTTTTCTGTTCCTCCCTCTAGTCAATTATTGAATTCAATAAAATCAATTACTCCCCCCCCCCTTCCTTTCCAAACTTTATGAGCCCCGCATTATTTGTGGTTAATGTTAGCAAAAATAAGTGTTGATCTTTAAGTGCCTCATTTAGTTCCAGTTCTCCGCTATGCTCTTACAGTCAAACCAATGTCATTGTTTGACTTTGTCTTTCGTCCCTCTACGATCTGACGAATTGTACGCGGATTGATTCTCTGATCTACTGATAAATTAATTAACAATATTACAATTAAATAATATTAATATATTATTATTATTATAAGCTTCTTTCGTACTATGGAAGTGTTGTGTTCCTGAAAATTTTGGTGTCGCATTCTGTAATGCGAAACTTATTTTTCTCCCGTGTTACATAACATGAAAAATAGGTTTTGCATTACAGAATTCCACATAACGGTAGGATTTTCAGGAATGCAATTTCTGTGTAATGTGGAGCATGTCTGTTTTATTAGGATATAACAAGTACCTGTGAGACACTGATGTCAATTCAACTGGCTTCATTCCATATTTATTGAATGAAGTAGGAAACAAACCATGTTACTTTCAAGATGTTAAAAGCCTAATTTAACTGTGAGACTAAGTGCAGGGATGGCCGTGTGGTTAAGTAGTTTGCTTAACAACCAAATGGCTTCGGGTTCAGCCCCACTGCTTTGGGGCAAGTGTCTTCTACTATTGCCCCAAGCTGACCACTGCTTTGTGAATATGATTGATGGAAACTGTATTAAGCCCATTACACATACACACACACACACACACACACACACAATTTGTGTGTGTGTGAATGTAAGGAACTAATTGATGCTTTAGGGCAGAAAGGGTTCCCAGAACCCATTCCTGTATTTTACAGCCAATTTTGACAGGACATTAAATGAAATAAAATTTGTTTTAAATAGAATTTATTCATAAAAGATACATAATTTCATAACCTATCGTTTTGAAAATGGTGACTCCCCCTCCCCGAATTTGTTTTCCACCATACCCTGAAGTTCCTTGGAACCTATTTTGAGGATCACTACTTAAGGCTATCCTTCTTCAATACTGATTTTCTAGTTCCAAGAGGGTTAAGTTTATTCCTTAGCTTTTTTAAAGTTAGTTTAACCCCTTTTTGTTATCATATTTCTGTTGAAAAAAAAAAAGCTTTTGCTTCAATTAATTCTTAAAATAATGAAAAATGTACTAAAATAACTTGTTTGATGCCTAGAACATAAACTGACCTATATTTTGGTGGACAGTTTAATTTAAGTTAGCATCATAGAGCTAAATGGCATTTTCAGGCTGGTTGACACATCATCATCGTTTAATATCTCTTCTTATGGGTTGAACGATTTGACATGGAGCTGGGCCGCAGGGAGCTGTCCAGACTCCACCTATCTGTTGTGGCATGGTTTCAATGGCTGGATGCCCTTCCTAACACCAACCACTTAACAGTGTGTGCTGGGTGCTTTTTAGGTGGCACCGGCACCTGCAAAAGGACAAGCCTGGATGTGTGGAAGATGGGTTTTACTTAGCTTGAAAATCGCTGTCTTCCACGCTTGGTTAACCAACCTTGCTTACCTTGTGCAATGCATGCAACAAGCCATATTCCTTTGAACCTTCTACTGTAGATGTGACCCACAGGGATGAATATGGAGTGGGAACTACAAGACCACATTTAAGGTTTTATTGTCTATATTCGTCCTGTATAGCATAGATTACTTGCTAAAGCTTTTATTCTGTTTTTTTTTTTTGTTTCTTTAACCCTTTTGAGGTCCACTTGCCTGAGACTGTTCCTAGTTCTGTAATTTTGTCATGCAGTCTTCTCATTTTAAGTGATCTAAATTAAAATCATTCAATTTTGTTATATTTTAAACACCGGCTTAATGATGTCTGCTAATTTTACCAAATTTCTCAATATTTTCAAAATTACGTGATGCCAAGGCAATGATTTTCAGAAGTGTGGTAAAGAAAGGGCTAATACCATCATGTAATTGATATTAATCAATATATTGATAATGGCTGTGATTGCAAAGAAGGCAAAGAACCAAACTAGAGGCTTAAGGGCAGCAGTTCCTGAACTTATTTTGGTATGGAACTCATTATATGATTTTTCCATAAAATGAGGAATCCATACCAGTATTTTCGACGCCATCCCTGCCACCTTCTTCTAGTAAACCGTCAAATGTCTTATTAGTTCCTTCTCTGACATTTTTTCTCTCTCTTCTCTTTAGAATACTTTGAACTTTCTTCTACAGATCTCTTTATATAGAACTTTTAATGAAATAGTTGGAGGTTATTTGTGGTAGCTGACGTGGTTTGGCTCTTGTTTTCAATATTCTAAATATCAATATTGCAAACCTATAATGAGTTAGCGTCAGAAAGCTGGCAATTTTGCAGCACCTTTTAAATCGCTGACAGCGACACTCCAGGGTGCCATAGCTTCAACTGGGGAGTGGGTGGGGAGTTTTAACCTTTAAAAGTAATGGCTGCATGGTTAACAAAGAAGTTCACTTTTTAACCACATGGTACTTTGGGTGTCTTCTACTACAGCTTTGGGTTGACTATTGCATTTTGACAGAAACTGTACAGAACCCTGTTGTATCATCATTTTAACATCCACTTTTCCATGCTTGCATGGGTTGGACAAAGTTTATGCAAGGCAGATTTTCTGCAGCTAAATGTTCTTTTTGTTGCCAACCGTCACCTGTTCTCCCAAGTAAGGTAATATTTCCCCACCACCAGACATGTCCTTGCAGGAAATGACCGATGCTGCTTGTCTGACAGTGAAGAACCATTTCACAACTATCACATGATGTCAAATCAAGGAGACACAAATAAACACATACACGACAGGCTTCTTGCAGTTTCTGTCTATCAAATCTAATTGCGAGGCTTTGATCAGCCCAGGGTTACAGTAGAAGACATTTGCCCTAGGAACCATTTGGTTGGGAAGCTAACTCGTTACCACACAGCCCCATGCTCGTATATGTATATTTGTGTGTGTCAGTTCCTGTGTTTTTGTATTAATACCATTTGGTCTGTTGTGACGTTTGTGTATGCTCACGTAAGCAGTATGCCCCCCCCCCCACCTACTTGGCAGTTTGACCTTCAAAAAATCCAGTGGAATAAATGAATTTAGTAGTCAACAAGAAAGCATTGGCATCAGGAAGGACATTCCGGTTATAAAAGATTACTCCCAAAAAGTCTTGTCCAACTCATGCCAGCATGGAAAAAATGCAGCCATAAAATGGTGATGATGATGATGACGGTGTTTAATAAACCAGTTCTTCTACATTGAATTTCTTTTTTCGACAGTAACTTTTTTTTTTATCGATAAAAAGGGGTCTTTTGATTTCTTCTTTTAAGCATTATACAATTGATGCTATTACCATCTTCCATCTTCTCGTTTCTAACGTTATATACAAATAAAGAGGAAAGAATGTTTCATCTGTTATGCATGGAGATCAAATATATTTGCTTTCAGACATTACATTGTGTTGAGATAGGTTTGAAATGTAGAAAGCAATCTCATGTGTTATCATTCTTTATTTCCACTGCCTGGGACGATTTCTCTTTGATGGTGTTGCAACAGTGTATGCGTTTGGTTTTGCGTTAATGGTTCATTCCAAACCTTGGGAGCGATATAGATTTGAATTGAGAGGCAGCGATATTAAGTTATAAATATCTTCTCTCCTCCACTCTACTTGTGGATTATTTTATGAGAAATCTATAAATCAGGACTGCCAAATATAAAAGTACTGATCAATTTATTCTTGCCATTTTGTTTTTCTGTTCCAAATTGTAGGAAAAGTATTATCCAAAATGGCTTACTTTTATACATAGTTAAAACCGTTTTTTTTTTTAAAGTTTTTTCTTTTTATTTTAAAATTTTCTTTGTGAATTTGTTCTTCAAGCGTTTGGGAATTATAATAAAATGATTAGCTGAAAAAAGCCTGGATAACGTTTTAGATTCCTAGCATTAATGATAAAATATTTGAATATTTCTGCAGACCATATTTTGAATTTATTTCTCTTGTGAATTTAATTCTGAACAATTATACAGCAAGGAAGAACGGATGGAACTGAACTAAGGCTTTTTTTTTTTATGTAGGGTGGAATGTATAATTGGGGTTTATTCATGTTTTGAAATATTCCATATGATCACCCAATAGTTTAGTAACCTTCATACTTTTTGGATGCCAACTGTCCAATTATGACTTATCTGTTTATATTTTCAAACTGTTGGGATGGGTTTGTAGTTAAGAAGTTTGCCCCTTGACCATGTGGCTTTGGGCTCAGTCCCACTATGAAGTGCCATGCACAGATGTCTTCTAAAGCTTTTGGACTGACCAGTGCCTTGTTTGGGAATTTAGTAGACAGAAAGAGAAAGAAGCTCAGCTCTGGAGGAGGTAGACCATAATTGGTGAGGCCATTGTAGCTGGGCTGCAGTCAGTGATGCATGTTAACGTTTCCTGTCAGTGTATCTGGTGTCTCTGCCATTTCATATTCCTCTGGAATAAATTTGAAAAAACCCTTTACTTAAAAACAGGTAATGGTTGGCAACAGGAAGAGCATCTGCTTATAAAAATCCTGCCTCTAATACCCCCCCCCCCGTCTAACCCATTCTATATGAATAAACAGATATTAAACTTTTCCTATAGTTAAGGGCATCCAGCTGTAGAAACCATGCCAAAGTAGACAGAACTTAGCACAGTCTTCTGACTCACCAGCTCCTGTCAAACTGTCCAACCCATGCCAGCATGGAAAACAGACGTTAATTGATGATGTAATTCATAAGATTCTATGATATGCCAAGATTCTGACTTGAGTCATTTTCTCTCTCTCACGTCTTCAGAAGTGTTATGTTTTATTCAATATATTTAGTTGTAATTCTTTTGTTTTGATATTTTTTTCTTTCTTAAATATTAAACATTAGATTTTTGGATGTTTTCCGGTTTCTAGTTTTCCCAATTCTAAGCTATTGTTTCAAATTGTTTTCACTTTTTGCAAATTAGTTATCTAAATATCTAAGATATTTTATTGTTATGATGGTAACTGTTTTTAATTTTTTACTTCATTCTACCAAGATGGAGTTAAAAGACTTTTCTATATTTACATCGATGTAGCTTCAATCAGTTTGATCTCTGATTGTTATCTGGATGTGTATACATTGTATATCAGACTGAATTCCAACAAGGAACCATTATTTCTAAACTGAAGATAATAATAGCATTCTTATCCAACAGGCTGATGTACTCATGTGCTAGCGTCCATTATTGTCTTTAGTGTTATTTTTAGCAAATATTTTCAAAGTAGGTTGTTTTTTTTGTTTTTTTATTGTAGTATTTAGTAGTCTGTAGTTTGTATGTTTAACAATGTTTATCCATGTTTGCATGAGGGATGGGGCAGAAACATATTCAAGGCAGGATTTTGTGACTGGATATTCTTCCTATTGTCCACCCGTACCTATTTTGGATGGAAGGGAATATTTTGTTTTTTTAATGCCACATATTTGAAAGTGCAGAATAACCAGTCCTAACAATGTTAATATAGAATGCAAACACCATTCACAATTTTGGCTGAAACAAAGCTATAGAATGTCAAACATTTATGCACATTTCTGTGCACACGTCTCTATTAACAATAGTCTTGATGCAGCACTCGTAGGGCATTAGTTGGACTGGGACTGTGGGAGAAGACAAAATTGTCCAAGGTGTTGCGCAGTGGGACCTGGTTCAGAATTGCATGGTTGCAGCTTGAACTTATTAAACATGTAGCCATGTTTGCGACTATGGTCATGTATGTATGTGCGTATGTATGTAAAAATGTGTACATATGTTACAAGTCTGAGAACTGACACACTTAGACTCCACTGTTCCTTCAGTCATCATCTGGCTGTCTTAAATACGTTATAGAATCGAGGCCTGCCAAGCATGCGATACAAACCAGTACAAATGATGCAATTTAATTGGCTACTCAACCGAGTAGTGGCTGACCTCTTCCTAAAAGTGGAGACATTTCAGTATTAACTGGTGTTCCGCCTACTGCACTTGAACATAAAGATGTGTGCACATGTACGTACACATTTTTAGTGCAGACTGATGAAGATAGCATCAAAGGGACCTGATTGAGTAAACAAAGCTATGACTTCACCTATAATGCTTCTCAGAAATAGGTGTGAGTTACAATTGCATGAATAAAGGAATATGTAAAACCTGTTATCTATGCATTTTCTTTTATACATACCTACATACATGCGTCTTGGTCAGTCATCATTATCATCATCATTTAATGTCTGTTTTCCATGCTGGCATGGGTTGGACGGTTTGACTGAGAGCTGGTGAGCCAGAAGGCTGCACCAGGCTCCAATCTGATCTGGCAAAGTTTCTACAGCTGGATGCCCCTCCTAACGCCAACCACTCCGAGAGTGTAGTGGGTACTTTTTGCGTGCCACTGGCACAGGTGTGAGTCAGGCTGGCCTGGCATCGATCATGTTCGGATAGTGCTTTTTATGTGCCACCTGCATTGGGGCCAGTCAGGGGGGTACTGGCATCAGCCACGTTCGGTTGGCACTTTTTACATGCCTTTAACACAAGAGCCAGTCAGGGGGTACTGGCATTGGCCACATTCAGATGGTGCTTTTTACGTGTTACTGGCATGAGAGCCAGTCATGGGGGACACTGGCCACAACTATGATATTGGTTTTACTTGGACTCAACAGGTCTTCTCAAGCATATCATATCACATGACCCATCAGGGGTACTCTTAACTGGGCCGGACATGCGTGGCTGTGATCTCACTTTAGTTGCAGGGTCTTCTCAATCACAGCATATCTCCAAAGGTCCTAGAAGACATGGTTGTGTGGTTAAGAAGCTTGCTTTTCATCCTTGTGGTTCCAGGTTCAATTCAACTGTGCTGCACCTTGGGTTGGTGTCATCTCCTACAGCCTCAGTCTGACCCGTGTCTTCTGAGTGGATATAGTAAATGGAGACTGTGGAAGCCTGTCATATCATCATCATCATCATTTAACATCTGTCCCACCCATGCCTGCATGGGTGGGACAGTTTGACAGGATTTGACCAGCTGGTGAGCTGCCCGAGCCCTATTTGTTCTGGCATGGTTTCTACAACCGGATGCCCACCGACCACTTTACAGAGTGTACTGGGTGCTCTTAATGTGGCCTCAGTATGGGTACTTTGCATGGTATGGCACATGTACACACACACACACACACACACACACACACACACACACACACACACACACACACACACACACACACACACACACACACACACACACACACACACACACACACACACATATATTTATAGGCGCAGGAGTGGCTGTGTGGTAAGTAGCTTGCTTACCAACCACATGGTTCCAGGTTCAGTCCCTGTCTGTGTCACCTTGGACAAGTGTCTTCTACTATGACTTTGGGCCGACCAAAGCCCTGTGCGTGGATTTGCTAGGCGGAAACTGAAAGAAGCCCATCATATGTGTGTGTTTGTGTATGTATGTATGTATGTATTTGTGTGTCTGTGTATGTCCCCACCACCATCACTTGACAACTGACGTTGATGTGTTTACATCCCTGTAACTTAGTGGTTTAACAAAAGAGATTAATAGAATAAGTACTAAGCTTAGTAACTTAGCGGTTCAACAAAAGAGACCAATAGAATAAGTACTAAGCTTAGTAACTTAGCGGTTCAGCAAAAGAGACCAATAGAATAAGTACTAGGCTTACAAAGAATAAGTCCTGGGATCAATTTGTTTGACTAAAGGTGGTGTTCCAGCATGGCCACAGTCAAATGACTGAAACAAAATAAATAAATAAATAAATATATATATATATATATATATATATATATATATATATATATAATGTTGCAGTATAATCCTGTAGCATTTAAACCAATCATATTTGGCCGACTGACCAGATCTGTCCTCTGACGCTAACCCTAAAATATCATTCTAAAAATTAACGGTTACCTCTTCAAAATCTCAAAGCTGCAAGATAACACATGATTAAATGAAAACAATATGAATAAGTAAGCATTACTTTTGACAGAATAATGTGATTGCTGAAGGGTTAAAGTATAATGTGTGGTTTTAATATGTCTGGCCTTTCTATATTGATGACCGGAGAATTCATGTGTCGTATTTATATACAGTATATTTGCAGAGTTTTGTTCATGTACAGTAGGCGGAACACCAGTTAATACTGAAGTGTCTCCACTTTTAGGAAGAGGTCAGCCACTACTTGGTTGAGTAGCTAATTAAATTGCATCATTTGTACTGGTTTGTATCGCATACTTGGCAGGCCTCGATTCTATAACGTATTTAAGACAGCCAGATGATGACTGAAGGAACAGTGGAGTCTAAGAGTGTTATTGCCTCAATCTGTCTATGTGTGTCATTTTTCAGATTTGTAACACAGCACAGATACTTGACTAATGACATTCTCGTTTTTATTCGTCTAGAGAAGCACTTCTCTCTTCAGCTTTCTCTGCTCCTCTTATTGGCTTCCATTTCTTCTTCAAAATTTCTCAAATGAAATTAGTAATTTTGTAATAGCCTGAAATTGACCATTATTAAAGGTACTGCCATGTTGAAACATCACCTCTTTATAAGAAATATTTTGTACACATGCACAAATGCGTAGATGGTGCATCTGTCACGCATCTGAAAACCAGAATTTACAAATACATCTAACCCATGCAAGATGGATATAGGAAAACATTTTGATTTTTTTTCTCTAGGCTTCATGTGATTGTTCAATGGATTATCCATTAAATTAGTCATTGCTAAGCTTAATACTGTCTAAGTTAGAAAAGGATACTGTTTGAAATGGCACTTATCAGGAATTATCTGCAACTAGCTTGCCATCTTGATATTCTTTTTGAAATGGCATCTACAAAATTCAGATCTGTAAATGATGCTAGTCATTTCTTAGTTGATGTTTATCTCCAGCATTTGTAGAAGTGGTACAGCCTCATAAGGTTTTAAGCTGACTAAGATGAGATTTTGTTGAATATACAAAGAAATTCATAAAAAGCATATCATATATATATATGGATAACGGATGTTAAATGATATATATATATATATATATATATATATATATATATAAAGATATGTTGGCTTTGCCTGTGTGTTAAACATTCTTTCTCCATTATAAAGGCATGTGTTTTAACTGAATGTATGTTTAGGTCTTTGGTAGGATATCAGTTGATCTCCTGAGGCTTATTGGTTACATTTTTGCTTCGGTCACAATACTGCCTACAGAAATTTATCTAAAAGCTGTTAATTTGGAAGCAGCAAATAGACGTTGCTTTAATATTGTATATCACTGTCATCGTCTTTTCTCCATGTTGGCATGGGTTGGACAGTTTGACAGTAGCCAACAAGTCACAATGTCTGCTTTGAATATGTGTTACATGCAAGTGGATTTAGTAGGGGGAAACTAGAAGTCTTTTACACGTGTGTGTGTGTGTGTGTGTGTGTGTGTGTTTCCTTGCCTTCTTATTGTGTGATTTCTGGTATTCTATGAAAACGTGTCTGACCATGGAGGGAATATTACTTTGCTTAAAATTAGAATCCTAAAAGGGTTAGCAACAAGACAGACATCCAAAACACCCTCAATAAACTTGGTCTGACCCGTACAAGCTTGGAAAAGTTGACATCAAAATGATTTATATGTATGTATCATTGATTGAACATCCGCCTTCCATGCTGGCACGGAAGTAAGGCCTAGAATCGAAGGGCCATCGAGTTAACCTAGCAAAAACCAAAGTCTTAGCAAGTAGGAAGGCAGACAAATCACAAGTCCCTGCTCAATCTGTAGAAAAGATGTAGGTAGAAACTCCATAAGATGCACCCAGTGTAAGCTTTGGACACATAAAAGGTGCAACAATATCAGAGGAAGGTTAACAGGGAAAACAGCTTTTGTTGTGGAAGGTGCACAGGTACAATAAACACTGAAAATGTACAGAAAATAGACTCCATCAACTGCCAGAGAAGTAAGCTAGAAGTAATTGATAGCTTCTGTTATGTAGGTGATCGAGTTAGTAGCAGAGGTGGATGCTCTGGGAGCATAGCTGTGAGAATAAGATTAGGCTGGGCAAAGTTCCGAGAGCTCCTACCTCTGCTGGCAACAAAGGGCCTCTCCCTCAGAGTGAAAGGCAGATTGTATGATGCTTGTGTGTGAGCAGCTATGCTACATGGTGGTGAAACATGGGCTGTGACAGCTGTGGACATGCATAAGCTTGAAAGAAATGAAGCCAGTATGCTTCACTGGATGTGCAATGTCAGTGTGCATGTTCAACAGAGTTAAAGCATCTTGAGAGTAAACTTAGGCATAAGAAGCATCAGATGTGGTGTGCAAGAGAGACAACTGCACTGGTGCAGTCATGTGATGTGTATGGATGAGAACAGCGTTGAGCCTCACGGGGGTAAAATGGTTGAGCTTCTTTTGAATGTTGGGCCTCACAAAGGCAATGACCAAGACTTTTGGCATTATTTTGCACTTGGGAAGAAGATCCATGAAGCCAAGTAAAATCACAATTGTGTAAGATACCAGTGTCATGAAAATGGCACCCATGCCATTGGCATGTAAAAGCACCTCTTGAGTGTTGGGCCTCACAGAGGCAAGGACCGAGACCATTTGGCTTTATGCTGTGCTTTGAGTGTTGCACCTCTCAGAGACAATTGCCGAGACCATTTGGCATTATGCTACCCTTGAGAAGACGACCCATCAAGCCAAGTAAAACTGCAGTTGTGGAAGATACCAGTGTCACGCAAATGGCACCCGTGCTGGTGGCATGTAAATGCACCCATTACGCTCTCAGAGTGGTTGGCGTTAGGAAAGGAATCCAACCATAGAAACCATGCCAAAAGAGACTGGAGTCTGGTGCAGCCGTCCTGCTTGCCAGCCCTGGTCAAACCGTTCAACCCAGGCCAGCATGGACAACAGATGTTAGATGATGGTCGTGATCATTGTTTAACGTCCGTCTTCCATGCTGGTATATGTATATGTATATATATATATATATATATAAATTTGTCTATTTACATAATATCGAGGTCTCATTCATTCTTTTGTCATACTATTACTATTAATGAATACACACACGCACACACACACACACACACACACACACACACACGAGTAGGCACTTCATATTCAAGGCTCTGATGAAGCTATACAATATCCTGACACTCAACTAAGAGTCCACCACATAGCAGAAACAGTTGTAAGCTAATGAAATTCATAATGCAACCATTGTTTTTCTTGTGTCATCTCTTTTTCTTATTACCCCTCTACATTCATCTAACATTGTGTTCTGGACCAAACGTATATTGAGTTCTGCACCAGGTCATTAGTCTCACTATGCCTAAGTGAAATGTATATATACATATATATATATATATATATATATATATATATATATATATATATATGCACGCAGACACACACACTAATTCATGCATAAGGTAGGCAACTGCTGTGGTCTTGTAACTTTTGGAAAGTAATGTAGTTTTTTTTCTGTTTGTGGTCAGAAAGTCTTTGAACTTGTTCCTCTGTTTTCTAAATTGAAATGAATGTTATTTGTCTTCGATTATCTTGGATTAGTCGTATTCCCTCATCAGAATGGACAGAAACTGTAGAATCACCCACTTAAGGATTAATCATTCTGGCTGACACATACGTTCGTGCTGCTGCCGCCGCCAATTGCCAGCATCTTTCTGGCTTTGAATACTTCAGCTCCAGATCGATCAATACTAGATAGCTTCGTATAGCTAAAGAGCCTGCTACTGCTTCAGCCAGCCAACCAGCCAGCCAGCCACTCCACGGTCGCTACTGTTGCTGCCACTTTTTAGCAGAACCTTAGGCTGTTGTTGTATAGCTTCTTGTCCACTTTGCCTCTCTCTCTCTCTGGTCATTTTCAATTTTTAACCATTTCAAGTTTTCACCTCTTTTCTTCCCTTAGCATTTTAGGATACTGTTTTTATTTCATCCCTTATTGTCTCTTTTCTATATAAACGAAAACCAAATTAATTGTAAGTAATTGTTTATATGCTATTGTTTCTCCTTGTCTTTTTCCGTACATATAACATTTTCAGTTTTGTTTCTTTTTTTTTCCTTTTTCTCTCATTTTGTTTTTTGATTTTTTGCTACATGTGATATGATTATGACATCATGCTGCATTAAGTAACTCACAAAGCCTCCCATGTAGATCTTTTATACTTTTTAGATTGAATAGCTACTATTTTTGCCTGTTTTTTTTTCTTTTGCTTGTTCAATGAAATACCATAGCTACTTTTACACGTTTATGATTCATAGTTGTCGATTATTAAAAGCGTCCGCGTCACTCACCACCTGATGCTATTTCTCTAACTTGCTTTCGGGACATTTATTTCTCATTTGTTATTTTTCTCTAATTTTGCAGAATGTATATATATATATATATATATATATATATATATGTGTGGTGTGTGTTTGTGTGTGTTTTGTTGTATCATTATATTTATAAAGATCCTTGTGTATGCCTTAATTTTTTTTCTCTCTCCTTTTTTGATAAGTGGATTTTGGTTGAATTTCAAGTCGTAGATTCTTCTAGTTAATTTAATATTCGTTCCCAGTGACTCATTAAATTTTGAAAGGCACTGCATCCCATGTCCATGTGCCCAGTGGAAACACATCCTGTAGTTCTTGTTGCCTCTGTTCTGTCTTGTAATTTGCTGTCAAAACGTATTTCAGAATATCACTTTTGTTCTTTTATAGTAAATTCTACCAACTAAGTAGGGGTTTCTTTTTGTAAACGAGCATGCTTTCTTTTCACCCCTTTATCTCTCAACTGCCTCTTCCTTTCTCTCCCCTCCCCCTCTCTCTCTCAATACTTTTGCTAGTATCCAAGCTTGTTTTTCGAGAACTTTAATTATAATTTTACTTACAATATACTAAGGCTCTTATCTTCGGTGGTCTGAGTTGGTTGACCTGGAAGTTATACTTAGAAGAAGCCCATTTAATGTAAGGGAAATTGGTTTGAAGTTATTTGTGGCAGCTCAAGTGCCTTGGCTCTCTTAGTCTCACTTTCTTGCCCTGACTCTCCTTTTTAATATTTGTTCTCTCTCTTGCATATTACTCTCTGCAGACTGCTATTGTTCTGGAGATGAATAAGTTATTCTAAAGCTTTTGTTTTCCTTCTCTATTCTTGCAATGGTACTGCCGTTATCTTTGAATATTATGTTAATTTGCTTTGCTTGACCCATCAGATATTACTTAAAAATATTGATTATTTTCCTAAAGACACCATCCAAGTAATTGTATTGATTTTTATCAATACCACTATAAAGATTCCTTAACATCGTATATTTTTATAGAATTGTCTCTTGTGCATTATAAAATCAGTGCTC
The DNA here is from genome assembly GCF_001194135.2 of Octopus bimaculoides. Lineage (NCBI taxonomy): Eukaryota > Metazoa > Mollusca > Cephalopoda > Octopoda > Octopodidae > Octopus > Octopus bimaculoides. The sequence continues at coordinate 74,074,676 of NC_068991.1, forward strand.
TGTGTGTGAGAGAGAGAGAGAGAGAGAGAGAGAGAGAGAGTTCTTTGATTGATAAACACATGTTGAATAAAGAATTGTAAATGTTGTGGGGTTTGATTGCTATTATTGATTGTTGTTATGCTGTTTTATATACTACATCAGTATGACACATCATTCCTCTGTTCTGGCTTTGTTTTTGGAAATCACTTAATTTGGCAGATGTTTCTGAATCTGTCATTCGAAGTAAATTTTAATTGCAGCATGTATGATTCAGACGTGGAATGGAAATAGAAAGACAAAGAAAAAATGAGACTATTTCCATGTTCCATATGGCCACACTTAAGAGCAGTTGGCTTTTATTTATCAATGCCATTTCATTCAAGTAAGCGCTATTCACATATCGTAAATTGAAAATGGTATTAATGTGTGTTTGTGTACATTCTGTGAATCTGTGTGTATGTGTATAAATGGGTGTGTATTTGTGTGTATAAATGGGTGTGTATGTGTGTGTATATGTGTTTGTGTATGTGTGTAGATATGTGTACACATATGTGTGTGCATATATGTGTATAAATATGTGTATAATTAGCGTGTATATGTGTGTACATATTTGTGTAATGTACAATAGTAGGTCTGTGTGTGTGTATGTGTACAAATGTATAAATGTATGTGTATAATTGTAGGTGTGCATATGTATATATATGTGTCTCCATGTGTGTGTGTAATGTATTACATATCATTATCATCACCATCATTTAATATCTGTTTTCCATGCTGAGTTAGACACACCCACACACATACAATGTAATACCTCAATGGAAACCTCATCTCCGTGTATAGTCTGAAGAACAAGTTAGGAGTTTTTCGCTCTCTCTGTTTATAATTCTTCTGACTACAATGTAGAAATTTTAAAAAAATCTGCCTTTAAACACACTTTTACATTGATTGGTGTTCATACTGTTGTTATAGGCAAGTATTACCACCCTTAAGTTAATTGATTGTACAATATTGACATAACGATGTTATGTCAATAACAATAACAGTGTTATAACTGTGGTCCTTTTCTCAGATATAATGTAAAAGAGCATTTTGATTTTAAGTATTGTTTATTAGGGTGTAGGACTGTACATCAATAAATATGGTTTTTAATCTTCTCCATTCTCCTTTTGTTATTTCAATAAAACAGATTTAAAATGATTCATTGTTGTATCTTGCAGACATCTCGCTTTTGTTAATGGGTCTTAATTTTAACTGATATTTATTTATATGACTCTGAAATGATGTTTTAACCTCTCTGGTACCTTCGTACCTGAGACTGTCTTTGGTTTTTCTGATACAAACTTCCTGTTCTAAAATAATCGAAATTAAAACCCTCCATCTAAAATTCTTGGTGATTTATGTTCCAAATATTAACTTAATTATAACAAAAAAAAAAGTTATTAGTTTACTAATTTTTCCTTGTTTTCAAAATTAACTGAAACCCAGGCAATTCATTTCAGAGAGAAATTTGGTAACAGAAGGGCTAATAAGGTTATTTTGGTAAAATACTGAGCGGAGGTTTATCACTCTTGTTGGAAATAAGTCAGAAGTTTTTTCACATTACTTTCTCAACATGCTTTCATACATTTTGCTGCATACGAGTGCTATGGTTGCTACCATCTTCCTGTTTATCATTAAGTTTTTCTTTTGATGTTAATTTCTCTGTTTCTGTACAGTTTTGTGAAATGGCAGTTTGCTATGAGTGCGCTATTTCAACAACAGTGGAAAACGAAATGAAAACGATGAAGCAAACCCCAGAAACTCAAATGAATTTATGAGCAGAATTGAGCATTCTTCCTGTTGGTCAATTACAGAATTTAGTCCACTAGTGTTGCTTAATCTGAAATAATACCTGTAGGGGCGGAGGAACCCCTTCAAGCAAGGACTTAACCTATTGGCATTTAAACTGATCGTATCTTTTTCCTGTTCAACCTGGCCAAATCTGGCTTCTCACACTTACCCTACAATGTCATTCTAAATATAAACAATCACATCATTGAAATTGTGAAGCTACAAGGCAATTGCACGATTAATTAAAAGCAGTGTGATTATTAAATAAGCCTTACATGGTGACAGTATTATTTGAATGGTAGAAAGTTGAAGTGTTTTATATCTCCAGATCTGAAAGAGAGAGTTACCAGTGCTAGTGTCCATCTGCTTCTTCTTGGACTCAAAGAGGTGGAATTTTGCTGTTGTTGGTAGGAGAGCAGAAACCAAATGTATTGTACTCTTGTTTACATCACTGTAACTTAGCAGTTCAGCAGGAGAAACTGTTAGGCTCAGTACCAGACTTAATAAAAAGAAATAAGTACTGGCATTAACCATGTTTGGATGGTGCTGAGTATCTGTTAGTCTTATCCAACTCATGCTTGCATGGAGGGGTGGAGAGGAACATAAAAACCAATCACACACACACACACACACTTGTGTGTGTGTGTGTGTGTGTGTGTGTGTGTGTGTGTGTGTGTGAATGTATCTATGTTTGTGTTTCCTTGCCATGACAGCTTGTGGTTGTTGTTTCATTTTCGATATTCTGAAAATCATGTCTGGCTATGAGGAAATATTTCCTTGCTTGGAAACTGGTAAGGGTTGGCAGCAGGATGAGAGCATCCATCTGTAGAGAATCCAACCCAACAGCAACCATCTGACCCATGCAAGCACAGAAACATGGGTGTTAAAATGGTAATGATGATGAATGTATATACATATATGCATGCGCACACACACATGCTTGTTTCAACCAGAGCCTGTGGCCATGTGGGGATACGACTGTGTGTGTGTGTATGTAAACCATTGTGTCTGTTCTGTCTAAATGTAACCTTGTTGCACACTGAAAATCAATAAGACAAAGTGCTAGACTGAAATTAGTCCTGGGGGTCAATCGGATTGACTAAGAGCTCTGAAAGTGATGACCTGTCATCACTGCAGTCCAGTGAATGCAATTCAGTAATGCAATACGAATAAATGAAAAGTGTGTGAGCAATCATTGAAATTACTAGATAAATCAGCTCTGTCCCCTTTACCAAGTTTGTATTAACCTTTGGCGACCTACTGGATGTTTGTTAGCCCAGGAAATATGTAATTATTTCAACTTTAACCCCCTCAATGCTGACCTGTTTGGCATACCTCTGGTTCTCTAGTACAAACTTGTTAGCAATCTAAATAGAATTTTCTCATTAAAATTTCATGTTAATTTGTTTTCCAAACGTTGATCATTATTAAGTGCAGGTATGGCTGTTTGGTTAAGAAACTTGCCTTGCAACGGCATGGTTTCGAGTTCAATCTCATTGCACATCACCTTGGGCAAGTGCTGTGTACTATAGCCCCTGGTCAACTAATGCCTTGTGAGTGAATTTGATAGATGGAAACTGCATGGAAGCTTGTTATGTGTGTATGTATATATTTGTTTTTGTTTTTTTTTCTCCTTCTGCCACCACTTGACAACAGTTGTTGGTTTGTTTATGTTCCTGTAATTTTCTCATTAAAAAGAAAGGAAAAAAAATGTTCTGCGTTGATTTATATAACTAAACTCTTTAAGGCGATGCCCCAGCATGGTCACAGTTCCACAACTAAAAGATTATTATTGAAATTAAGTAAAGAGATAGTATTTCAACGGAAATATAGTAACAAAAGTACTGTTCTATGTTTTAGATATGAGGAGTTCTGTACATTATTTACATTGGATGGATACGTGTCCTCATCTTATTTGTTGTTACCTCAACGTTTCGGCTGATGTACTATCCAGCCTTCATCAGGTGTCCTGGTAGAATTTTGAACCCAACCCTGGGTACTCATTCTTAAGTTTTTTTTGTTGATGTTATTATTATTATTTATTCAGAGCACTGCCCGGAATTGAATACCTTAGGAATAAGAAGCCAGGGTTGGGTTCAAAATTCTACCAGGACACCTGATGAAGGCTGGAGAGTAAATCAGCCGAAACGTTGTGGTAACAACGTCAGCATGATACAGTCGTGTAATTAAGCCTAAGGAAAAATATATCACTCAGTGAATATCTTATGGATAAAATTATGAACGGTGTTGGCTGTCTTCAACTGTTTTGCTTGTTTTGTTTAGCTAATGGTTGGGTTTGAAAGAATTTCACTTGCTTAAAACAAGAAAGGATAATGGTTTAGGATTTTTAGCCTATCTCGTAGTGTGGTTACTCTCTAAATTTTTTATATAAGTGTCTATATTTTCATGTGTTTGGGAGAATTTGATTTGGGGCACTGATGCTGTCATGTTGTGGGTTTGAATATCTCGTCGCTAATAATGTTATGACGATGTTGGGGTGTGTACAAGGGTGAAGAATTGGCATTATCCAAAGAAATATTTGGATATGGTTATCTAGAACAAACTTTTGCAGAATTAATACGTTCACACAGAACGTGCTCTGTACTGTGCCAAACGTAGGTACGATATTAAACTAACATCCAATACCAACGATCAATGCTGTCAATCAAGTCCAACAGTTCTTTATTTTATTGAAATGCATCAGTCCACTTTTAGTCACGAGGGGGTGGTCAGGATCCTTTCACAACACTGTCCATTATGAATTCATTATTTTCTAGAAGTTGGTTCAGACTTAAAGCTGACATGTTTCGTGCTGAGATAAACCAACTGCATAAAATGAAACACTTTCTTGTAGAGCAGGTTAATTTAGCCATTTTTCATTTGGTTCTCAGCTCAAATGTTGTTGATTTTCTTTGCAGCCTAGGAGTAGCTATTCGGCTGTGCATGTGTGCTTGTTCCTGTGTGTAAAAGGGAAAATGAAGAATTTTTGTTGTTTTCCATAGAATCTTGAAAATGGTGATAACAAATTCTAGAAAAACTGACAGAGGTCTTTAACAATTCACTAAATTAAAATTTGAAGACATAAATTTGGATTATTGTTAAATTCATATCTTTTTGTGTTTGGCTGCTTTTTTTTTTTTTTTTTTTTTTTTTTTTGTATTTTATGTATGTTTTAATTTTCTTGTGTGAAAATTTTGAATATGAATTCTGAATTAGGTATTTTGTCTTGAGGAATTTACCCCTTGGCATTCAGATTACTCCATCAAATGCAATATTTATTCAAAGTTTTGAATTAATCCTGCATTATCTTGTACCTTTGAGATTTTGATGTGGTGCCACATGCTGGTGCTGGTGTCACGTAATTGCATCTGTGCCAGTGGCACATAAAATGCACCCAGCACACTCTGGGAGTGGTTGGCGTTAGGAAGGGCATCCAGCTGTAGAAACCCTGCCAAAACAGAAGACTGGAACCTGGACAGCTCTCTCCAAAACAGAAGACTGGAATCCGTCCAACTCATGCCAGCATGAAAAACAGACATTAAACAACAATGATGATGGTGATGTTTATTTTTAGAATGACATTGCAGGCTAGGCATGAGTGGCTGGATCTGGCTAGTTCAGACATATAACATTTAGAATATTTGGGCCAGAGATGGCTGGTTGAAATGCTAAAGGGTTAATTAAGATATCCTCTGTGTGAGTGTGAACACAATTTTGAATTTTGTGTGTATGTATTTTGTTTCAAGGAATTAATGTGGATTTTTCTGTATCTAGGTTTGATTTTATGCATATATTTTCTGAACAAAATCAAATTCTTAGTGCATTAGCTTGCTTTTTCCATGTATATCATATTTTATTTTTTCAGAGTAAATATTTCTTATTTTCTCTATTATATATTTTGTACCTAATTATTTGCTCCACCTTTAATTAACTAATTGACTACTCACTGATTTACCGCTGTTTTTTTCTTCTCTTCTCTTTTACTACTTTGCCAAATGTTCTATGGATGCAGTAAGTAACCTATCCTAACGTCTTTTCTACATTTTGTGTTCCAATTGCTAGATTTTTTTTTTTTCTCCCTCCAATTTTTTTCCTCCCTCCCCGATATTAATGGCTAAGGTCAAAGTGATGACCTTTCATAAGATATTTTTAAAAGTATCTCACTTTGAAATACATTTGCTAGCATGTATGTTTTACGCCTTGCCATTTGTATTCTGACATTTCCTGAAAGATTCGGCAAGAAGACATAGAATGAAACCTGAAGTTCCCAAAAGATTTAAGGAAAGCAAAAAACTTTCATCTTTTGAATATTTCGTTAGATTACCAGCATATTGTTGGCATTTCTGAAAATACTTATTGATTTATTATCATTTTTCTTTACTGGAAAAACAACAAACAATTTACATGTAGATGCAAGAGGTCTATGTTTGTTGCCATTTATTATGGCAGTTTTCCCTTTGTACATTCATCCATTAATTGACTGTAAAATGTCTGAACCCTCTCCGTCCCCTGAGTTTTCTTTGTCTCCTGAGCCAGAAATTAGCATGTAAGTGGAGTCTTAGATGCCAAATGTGACCTGCAAAAAGAGTGCTATTATTACATTTTTATTCTCCGTTGTTGTTGTTTTATTTGTTTAATTTTTCTTTTTTTTCTTTTTTGGCCTCATTTCTCTGTCTTTCTTTCTTTATTACCTCTCTCTCTGCCATGCTATCTAGGAACAATTCTCATCGATGTGCCGCTTTTACTTTACTTTATTTTATTATTATTTATTATTATTGTTTTTTTTTTAATGTCAGTCATTAAATTGTAACTTAATTTCTAATTGTTAGTTTTTATCTCTGGCATTTGTAGTTAGATTAAATATTATCAACGTTCATTTCTAAAGTGATCTAAATGTTTTTAAATTGATTTTTTAAAAAGGGTTTGGGGGATGGGGGTGCGAGGAATTTATTTTACTTCAAAGATGTTTCTCGTTTTTATTTAGTAAATTTAAGTTAGAATAAATAAATAAAAAACTTCCACAAGTTAACTATTTTCATTGACATGAAAATATGGAATGTATTTTGTATTCAAACCAGAATTGTCCATTAGCAGTAGTTATTTACAATTTAATATTGTCTTTTGAGAATGTAACTTTGTAGATTTAGAGAAATTTAGTGAGAAGAAATTAGCTTATGCTTATTTAATTTTTTTTTGTTTTTGTTTTTTTAGTACAAAGACAATACATGGGATAAACATTAGCACACATGGATTATATTTATTTGTATGTTAGAAAGCATTAACATTACAATTCTCCATGTATATGTAGATAGATTGCATTTCTATGTTATAAACTTGAATGCAACAACAACCACACAGGGAGGAAGGTTTTAAATTGTCATTTATTTGTTATTAAAGTTGTAAAATGATTTTAGAAAGATCAAATCCTTATAGTTTTAACCCTTTTGATACCAATCCACCTGAAACAGCCTCTGGCTCTATAATACAAATGTCTTGTTTTTGTAAATTTTGAATTAAAATCTTCCACCATACCTTAGTCACAATTTATGTTCCTAACACTAGCTTAATGATAACTAAGTTATTTTACTAAATTCTGTGTTATATTTAGAATTAATTAAAAGAAACACAGAGCATCTCAACAAAAATTTGGTAACAAAAGGGTTAAGGGCTGTAGGTCTTCCCATGAAAATTGTCACCACTGTGGCATTTATTTAGAAAGTGGGTTTTGTTCAGTTTTAAGCCTGATTAAGTAAACATCAGGGATCCTAAACATGATCGTTAGCTAATTGTTATTACTTCTCTTTTGATGCCATATTCAAGATTTCTAGTGTAGTGGACATTTTCTTCACTTTTCTTTTCTACAAAGCTTTTTTTTCCCGGCAACTGTTTCAATAATAAATAATTTACAAATGTCCATATTTTGAAGTTTCATAATCAATACTAAAGTTCAATGTTGATATTGATCAGTTTCTGTTTCTTATTAACCTTCAACTTTTGTTGATTTTTTGTTTGTATATGCATTTTATTTGGCAAAACTCTTATTGTATTAACGGGTTGTTTTAAGACTTTTACAATGTGTGTCTATATACATATAGACATACATGCATTTCTCATGTTTTTTTATTGCTTATTTTATTAGCTGTTAATTTATTTTATTATGACTAAATTAACACAATGTTTCTCACATTAATTGTCAAGTTGCTCTGCAAATTCTGCATATTTATTTCAAGTTAGCCATTGTCAAAACTCTCATGTTCAAATCATTATTCACATTTATTTGTTCTTTTCAAATAAAATTGCTTAAAAATGATTACAAGAATCTGGTCTAATTGTAATTATAATTTTTATAAGATTTAGATAAAAATTTCATTTGCTTTATGAAACTTATTAATTACATTGAAATTATTAATGGTATTCTTTCTGGAGGCTGGCTTCATGATAACTGTTTGCAAGAGATATGGTCTCTGTTTTATTTTATTGGTTTTTACTTGTAAATACCATCATTTGTTGAACAGGTTTGGAAGATATTTTATATATGTATATATATGTAATATCTGCTTAAATCATTTGTGATTTATATATTTTACATAATTTAATTCCTGATTCTTAACTTTTAAAATGTAGTCCTCTGAGCTGTTATATGTTAAAAGTTTACATAAATTTTTTTTTTTTTGGTAATCTTTTGACCCTTTGTTTGTCCTGTGTATCAGGACAGGCAAATGGTATTGCCTGTTTCTGGCATCCATAACATATGATAAACGTCCCCAAATTGTTTTTCAAACGCTATAATAACTTGGGGACTTAATGAAAAGAAAGCTTTATATTACCGAGAACATATGAAACAAAGGCCAACTAAAACTCTGTAATCAAGCATCGATAATAATTAGGACAAACTTTTGGAGCGCTTAGGTTTGATTAATAAAATATTTCTGAGGTTGAAAGTTGTACAAGCATCAGAAATGACAAAAAAACACCTCACTCAAGTAAACAGGTAATTTCCCCCACTTAGCAGAGCAAAGAATCGTTTTGGAAGATACTTTCCAATCAGTTTCGGTACTAAAATTAAATTTGAATATGTCTAACATGGAAGATTATTTTGGAAAATTAAATGAATGGTGGCTGTCAGTGATAAGTAATGATGTTGTGTTGGTCGTTTTCTCAGCTAAGTGATCTTAAGAAGTCTGGCTAAAACTCCTGCTCTTGGACAAATTGACCAATGATTTAATCATCCACTCGTTATGTTCTGAACTGGAGAGAGAGTAAAGACTGTGTAGCTAAGAAGCTTGCTTTGCAGCCTACATAGATGTCTGATATGGTGTGTAATTAAAAACTCTAGTCTGCGTTCATTAAATAGTCAGCTGGGAAATATGTTTTTCAAACAAATCTCTTTATTAAATTTGTACTTATCTGATAAGCTATGATTCGGGGGGGGGGGGGAGAGAAAGCTATGTTCACAGCTATTTTTCCAAGCCATAGCTTATCAGATTCACATTTCATATTTCCTGACATTTTGAAGTGCAAGTCATACAGATCTTACTGGATCTTGGTAATATTTTTAATCTGCTTTCTCCAATGCTTGTACACAATATTGTGAGGAAGGCATTAGCTCATTAGCACTTTAAACTGGTCGTGCCTGGCCCAAATATTCTATGCCTCTCACATGCCCTACACTGTTGTTCTAAAAATCAACATTCACAACATTGAGATCTCATAGCTTTGAGATTAATTCAAAACAATGTGAATAAATAAGCATCACATTTGATTGTAATCTGGATGCTAAAGGATTAAACTGCTTCCAGTGGTGGGGCCCCAGCTCAAGGACTTTGGTGATGGGGGATAAAGAGTTACTCTAAGTCACCGATACTCCCAGGTTTGCTCTGGTTTGTGGTGGAAGGATTTGCTAAGGGTCCAAAAGTTCCTTAGTGCCAGTTGCTGTGGCGTATGTATCTTCTCCTGAACAGGACGTCAGTCTGTTGCAGGATTACTCATTACTTGGCTGAGAGAACTGGAGTAATGTGAAATGAAGTGTCTTGTTCAAGAACACAACGCGCTCCCTGGTTTATGAATTGAAACATCAATCTTATGATCAAGTGTCCAACGCCCTAACCATTAAGCCATGCACTTCCTAAGGGTCTCCTAGTATAAGATGGTGTAAGTGATTAAGGCCTTGGAGAAAAGTTGGCCCTTAGACATGTGTCACACAGGCACCATGGATGCATGGATATGCCCTGATGTTGTATGAACTAGTACCCTATACCTCCAGGATAACCTCAGGAGAGCAGGAGACGTGAAGAGCAAACTATCAAACTTTTTGAAGGCAATAGGAAACGACTTGTATAGCTTTCCTGAGAAAAGTTGTGAATCTTTAGACTTTGGTATGGATGTCCATAAGTGCCGATACCTCTAGGCATGGCTCAGAGTGTGAGAAGGAGATAGATATGGTTGGGGCTATACTGATTCTATTTTTACATTTCTTTCTAATGTTTGAATTTCATTTGTCTAAATGACCCTTTAACACAGGTAAGATTTCCAAGAATACACATGCCTGCAGAAAATCAGCATTCACTTCAATATTTTCATTGGTGCCAGTATGGTTGCCTCGTAAAATGGTTGCTCTCCAACCAAATGGTTTCAGGCTCAGTCCTGCTGTGTATCACCTTGTTCAACTATCTTATACTATAGTCCCAGGTTGATCAAAGCTCTGTGAGTAGATCTGCCAGATGGAAACTGTTTAATTTTGTCTATTGGTAGCCATTGGAAAGCAAAGATTTTAATTTTTTTTTTAATCTTCCATGTTTAAGGATAAGAATAAAGTGCTGTAGAATGAAGATGGTGCTCTAGTAAAATTACTGTTTTCTGGATATTACCATTAAATGGCACAATAAAGGACTTCAAAATAAGAACTTTGAATTTACTTCAAGTAACTGAGATTCCTCCAGTTTTCTTTTTACATTTTAATGTTCTTATTTTTTTTTTATTATCACCCCCACCTCCATCCAGTTATATTTTCTTATTGCTGTGTTGCAAAATTAACTCATTGCAGTACAAGAAATTGCTATTTATAGTGTTTTCTGTCATCATCGGTTAGGAATGTCTACTTGTATTAAGCTGTGGAATGACCTACACTTAAATAGCTGAATAACATTTCTGAAAAGCTTTTCTTGAAACCCCATCTTCTAGAAGAGCTGAATCGTCATGGTTTTTACCATCTCTATTTGTAAATCATGTTAATTAGATGTAATTTGGAAAAAAACAAACCGAAAAAAAAAAAACGGAATCAGTCATGTATATCGTATTTTGTTTCTGTAAGCATATTCCATTTAGAAATTGAATTGCTGCTGTGACCAAGTAGACAAGATGTTGGATTGGGTGAATTGTTGAGATGGTACCCAACCACTCTCCCTCATCCACATGTTTTTCAATTAATTTTGGAAGTTGATATTATACTGGTGTTAAGAACATAAATTAACATGGAATTTGAAAGATCAATTTGGTTGATTTCGACCCCCTTGATACCAACTGGCCTTAGACCATCCCTGATTTTGCAGCACAATTTTCCTCTTTTGACGTAATTATAATTAAAACTTTCCATCAAAATTTCATGTGAACCCTTTTGATACCAACCTGACTGAAACCGGCTCTGGCTCTGTAGTACAAATGTCTTGTTTTCATAAGTTTTGAATTAAAATCTTCCACCAAACCTTAGTCACAATTTATGTTCCTAACACTAGCTTAATGATAACAAAGTTGTTTTACTAAATTCTTTGTTATATTTAAAATTAATTAAAAGAAATATACAACATATCAACAAAAATATGGTAACAAAAGGGTTAAGAAGAAAAATAATCAGCAGGAGACATAAGAGAAGGAAGCCTCAGTGTGGTCACTCTATATGCTAGAAATAATAGCCTAGATTTCCTTCAATCCACACCCTTCCAACTGCTTCTAATATGCATCTGCCCAAATGTAGAGGTGTATTTAAACTGCCTCTGGCTCTGAGTACAAATGCCTTGTTTTCATAAGTTTTGAATTAAAATCTTCCACCAAACCTTAGTTATAATTTATGTTCCTAACACTAGCTTAATGATAACTAATTTATTTTACTAAATTCTTTGTTATATTTAAAGTAATTGAAAGAAACCCAGAGCATCTCAAAATAAATACAGTAACGAAAGGGTTAATCTATACTCCAAACATCTACTTAATGACTGTTACTTTACTAAGTTCTTCATAGAATCAAGGATGGTCTCATGGGTTGGTATCAAAAGAAATGGATGGAAAGTAGGAGGTATAGTGGCTGTTTGTTTTAGCAAGGCCAGATCCTCCCACACAATAATATTAGTGTTGGTAGGCAACAGCTTTTTTTCACTTTAAGACCCTTTCTAGTGCTGACCTCTTTTCTGTGATGTGAAGGATTGGTATATTTTGAAATAAAGCTAATTTATTTGACTCCTCTCTGCACCTTGTTTCCTGGTTTCTTATATAACCTGATATAAGCACACCCTGTGCTGTAGAAGTGATGTGTTCCTAGAACTATTTCCACAACAAGGAGTTCCATAATGCAGAATGTACTTTTGCATTGATTCCATGTTCATTGTGCTCCTGAACATTTCAGTGTAACAAAGGAGTTCCGTTAAGTGAATCCTGTTTTTCCATTGACTTCATGCTACATGGAAGTCAATGTTTCTGCAACACAGATGATGGCTGTACAAAACTTGAGCTTATTTTTAAATGAAAATATACAATGATAATTTATCGAAGGGCATATCTTAAAATTTGAGTCTGTTTCTCATTCTAACCATTTAAGCTATGAAATAATTATTTATTTTCATCTGAATGGAAAATAGCAAATAACTCAGTGGCAGCTTAAGCCTTTTGTTGGTATATTTCTTATTTCTTTATTGCCCACAAGGGGCTAAACATAGAGGGGACAAACAAGGACAGACAAAGGGATGAAGTCGATTACATCGACCCTAGTGCGTAACTGGTACTTAATTTATCGACCCCGAAAGGATGAAAGGCAAAGTCGACCTCTGCGGAATTTGAACCCAGAATGTAACGGCAGACGAAATACCGCTTAACATTCCATCTGGCATGCTGACATTTCTGCCAGCTCATCGCCTTGTTGGTATATTTCTGTTGAAAAATCCTGCTTTTGTTTGAATTAATTTTGAAAATAATAAAGAATTTAGTAAATTAATTTTGTCATTATCAAGCTGATGTTGGCACATATATTAAAATGAAACTCTGATGGAAGTTTTTAATTTTGATAGTTTTAAAACAGGAAGTTTGTATCACAGACTAAGAAGTGGTCTTGTGTTGGTTGGTATTAAAAGGGTGTCTAACTTCCGTGTTCCTCATCCTTTGCAAATTTCAGTCAATTGAATCTGTAGCTTACTTTTGCGAAAGTTGATTAAAACTTTTCAAATATTATCTTGGAAAAGATTTTAAGTTATGATGGTGATTACAATAAATCTGAGTGATTGAAATAGGTTTTCCTTGAAAGAAGACGTATTTCAAACAACTAATTAAGGTTTGCTACTTAAAGATATTCCAAGCATATTTCCAGCAGCTAATTAAGCTTTCCTACTTAAAGGTGTTCCAGTATTTTGAGCTGTTCATCAGAATTACTGGTTTCAAGTTATAATTAGTATCTGAACATTAATAATTTCAACACTTGTTTTTGTGATGATGAAACGGTTAATATTTGAGTCTTAACATTTATTGTGACTAAGGCGGGGAATATTTGTGTATTCTTCTGTCACTTTCATTGTAATGAGATAATCTGCATAGTTGGAAAAATATTTATTGGGATCTGTAGCAGGTTCGACAGACTATAGTGTCAAAAAAAAAAAAAAAAAAAAAAAAAAAAAAAAAAAAAAAAAAAAGATAAGGCGCAGGCATAGCTGTGTGGTAAGAAGCTTGCTTACCAACCACATGGTTCCGGGTCCAGTCCCACTGTGTTGCACCATGGGCAAATGTCTTCTATCAAATCCTTGGGCCGAGCAAAGCTTTGTGAGTGGATTTGGTAGACGGAAACTGAAAGAAAACGGTGAGCTGGCAGAATCGTTAGCATGCTGGGCAAAATGCTTAGCGGTATTTCGTCTGCCGTTACGTTCTGAGTTCAAATTCCACCGAGGTCGACTTTGCCTTTCATCCTTTCGGGGTCGATAAGTTAAGTACCAGTTATGCACTGGGGTTGATGTAATCGACTTAACCCCTTTGTCTGTCCTTGTTTGTCCCCTTTATGTTTAGTCCCTTGTGAGCAATAAAGAAATAAGAAGCCCGTCATATATATA
>NC_068991.1:74088859-74121948 GCF_001194135.2 Octopus bimaculoides
TATAGCCTCGGGCCGACCAAAGCCTTGTGAATGGATTTCGTAGACAGAAACTGAAAGAAGCCTGTCGTATATATGTGTGTGTGTGTGTCTGTGTTTGTACCCCCAACATCGCTTGACAACCGATGGTGGTGTGTTTACGTCCCCGTAACTTAGTGGTTCGGCAAAAGAGACCGATAGAATAAGTACTAGGCATCCAAAGAATAAGTCCTGGGGTCGATTTGCTCGACTAAAGGCGATGCTCCAGCATGGCCACAGTCAAATGACTGAAACAAGTAAAAGAGTAAAAGAGTATGTGTGTGTGTTTGTGTGTCTGTCTTTGTCCTTCTCCATTGCTCGACAACCGATGTTGGTGTGGTTACGTTCCCATAACTTAGCGGTTCGGCAGAAAAGACATGAATCCCTAATGTGACTCTGTAACCAATGATTCTCGAGTGGGTAGTACTGCTCCTTGAAGGGTGGGGGAATATTTTATATGACTGCTAGGGGCAAAAGGAGTGCAGGAAGTGATATATGTAGGTGTACAATTTTGTTTCTTAATCTTTGATTCCTATTTAAATATTAACTTTAAAATATTTTTTAATATTTTGACAAACTGCTTGTTAGCTGCCATCACAGCAACAAGTGGCTCTTGGTGCTCAATACCACAGATTTGCTTGTCAGTTGTTTGACCATGACTAGTTGAGTGTGTCCCTTGGTGGTTGATATGTGCATCTCTGATCAAGAGCAGAAGTAGTGGGGGAGCATCATAGCCATGTGTTGAGAGGAGTGTTTTGCTCAACATCCTTAAACAAACCTTATTCAGAGACCTTTTGAGCGGGATGGGCTACTTGACCTGAAGAAAATTCTAACTGGGCCCCACCTGCGAGGTCATGTGCTGTTTAATCTTGATATGAGATCACCATGTTGGGCACATACAGTTGTGATGCATGTGCCTAGTGTACCCTTATCAGATGGGTAGCCATGATGGGTATACTGGGCTTCATATATTTCTACCCCAGTGTCACTTTGATGGCATGCGTTACTCTCTCACTCAGTAATAATAGTAATAATAATAATCCTTTCAACTAAAGGCACAAGTCCTGAAATTTTGGAGGAGGGGACTAGTTGATCACATCGACCCCAGTGTTTCACTGATACTTAATTCCCCCAAAGGAATGAAAGGCATGTCGACCTTGGCAGAATTTGAACTCAGAACATAGACTTTTGAAATGTGAATAAGTAAATAAACGATAGAATATATACCACCCATGCTTACCCCCTTTTCTTATAGCAGTGTGGTAACTAGTCACCTATGCCAAACTGGTATCCGGATCTGACTCACTGTGGCCTGATATTGTGTGTTGGTGCTTTAAAAATTGTGTGAAGATGTTCAACTATATGGTGGGCTGTGAGGAAGAGGAGTTTTTAAAAAAAGGGGTGGTGGTGAGGGGGTTATAGCTAAAAGAAAAATTGAGAAGCAATACTGCAATACTGCAATACTTTGTACATATATCTAGAATAAAAAAAATAAAAACAGGATTATCTTGTTTTGGAGTAACTTTGATCACAGCCTTCTGAACCACACAGCTAAATATGGGGGGTGAACAACGATTCTATGCGTTTGGAAGTTATTTACTTTTGTTCAAATTGCCAGTCTGTTGCAAATTTGTAAATTTTTTTCTTAATGTTTCTTTCTTTTTCCTTTGTTTTCTAAGCAAACAAAACAGTTGTCTGTATATACAGTGTTTTAACTGAATAAAGTTCATTTACTGCCAGGTCATTAAGAGCTAATTAATCTTCGTCTGGGGTCCAGTGTTAGTGAAGAGATACAAGTAGACTACAGTCTTAATGACCTGGTGTAATTTTGTGTGGTTATAATAATCTGTGATTAATACATATTTACTCTTAGCTTCTCTCCTTATCACGACCTACCTGTCTGTCTCTGTACCACACACCCACACCAACCCACATACATTCATTTTATCATCATGCATTTATGAACGATAGCATCATTCGTTATAGGCTTCCAATAGATTACTCATTGGTTCATTGCATTTCCGATGGTGATTGATGATGCATTTGTTCCTAGGCCTTTGTATACCTGTATCTCATTGTCTGTGATAGCTATTCCAACAATTTCTGGAAGTTAGTTCTGAATGTTGATAATCGAGTGAAGAAAGCTGTCGTGTGGGTGTCTTAGAAACAGACGTGGAGAGGCCTTCTGCAAGAACAACTGTACTGGTCTTTGTGAAAATGATGCATTTCATACTATGATGGTAGCACATTGTTCTGCTGGACTGTGATTTACATGCATTTTGTAGAGCAGTGTTGCTCTACAACCAACATGTTTTCTATCTCATAAGCTGTTGAGGAATTTGTTCATTGCACTAGCTTTGTCAGTTCTAAGACCTTTCCTGAAGACTGCTGTGTGTTGGTGAAGTGTTCTGTGTGAGGCATTAATTCATCACACAGGTGAATTAATGCCACAGATTTGTGCTTTCAAAACAGTGACTCATCCTATCTATTTCCAGTGCTCCAGGCCTCTGTGCAGCTCTGGTATACAATGGGGATATATCTACTTGCACCCACCTACTCCTGTTAATGGTTACTTTTTGGAATATGAGCTGCCTTTTTAAAGGCAAGCTGCAATTCCTAAAATGCTGTACAAGGTTTGATGGGGTTTTCCCCCTCCCCCTTTTGACTTCTTGATAAAAACCATTGTTTACTAATTAGAACAGTGGTCTTTAGTAGACTACTGCAAAATGTGACTGTGTGGATATCTTAGATATAACTGTAAAACCCTGGTGGGTAGGTAGCCGCTGGTACTTAACATACATTTTACATTCATTGAGACTTGGTACACTTAGAGGATCTGACTGCTGTACACAAGGAGGAGAACTTAACACTTAAACACTAATACAAATATACATGCATACGTATATGGTTCTATTTTAGCCATTATACTTAAGACCATTCTGAAGCACTGTCATACATGCACATGTTACATACATGTGTGTGTATTTATACACACAATCCCACATGTATACATATAATTTTGGTTACAAATGTGAGTGCACGTTTATTTACCTGGGAAACAGTTGTGATTCATTCCATCACTAGTCTGATTTTCTCATGTGCATACTTTTAGGCAATGTCAAGCTGTGTGCTTTTTGATTAAGACTGATTCTCATTGGTCAAGAACAGTCAGGTGGAAAGTTGTGTTGTGTGCACGAGTGGTTGCTGTCTACACTATCAGATAACTGCTTGTTAGGGTTAGAGATCAAGTGTATTGCATTTGGTTGAGACTTGCCAGTCAGGATTTGAATATATTCCAGGAGAAATGGTCTCCTTTCACTGTTGGGAAGTAAGATTTTGGTTCAGTTAGAGGATCTGGAATTTTTCAGATAAACATAGGATACACTGTTTTTCCTCTTTTTGGTGTTTTAGGGACAAAGGGTGCCTTGTCCATGATATTTCAGGTTTTTTCAAACACCTTCACTTCTGCCTTTAATTTCTAGATGTGTGTACAGTAATTTTTCTTTATTTCTTAATGTCACATTTCCTGTCTATATTATAATGTTGCTTGTTTGTTTGTTTGTTTGTTTGTTTACATGTTACACTTTAGTTTGTTGGAGAGAAGGGAAGGTGGAGTGAGAGTAAGATAGCAGAGCTACATCCGCTAACCACGTGACAGCATGGTTAGTGGAAGTAAGAGGTTGAAGAGGAAGGGAGAAATGTTAACATCGTGAAGAGGGGAATTACATGTTTAAAAAGTTTGAAGTGAGAGAGAGAAAGTACTTAACACAGGGAAATTTTAAAATCATATAATATATTATCGTGACTTAAAGTGAAATAACTTAAAAAATAGCTGTAGGTTTTTCTTTTCTTTTTAAAGTTGCAATTGAATTGATACTAATCATGTAAATAAAAACATTATGTGTAACTTCTATATCATTTTGTGTGCATTAATTGTATATAATGTAAAGTAATTACGATGTAATATTGCATAATAAGGAATATGCAATTATATGCTGATTTTGCAGTTTCAGTTAGAATTAAAAGCTAACGAATGATGTGTGTAATTATGTTATTGTATAGATTGTTACTGTATATTTTTGTATCATTTCTTGCACAGGCAACAATAAGATTTATATACAACAAAAATGCAAGTCATCTCTCCTTTCTTAAATAGCTTCTCTTAATTTTCTTCATTCCGTGGACTTTCCCCGGGTCCTGCTAGTTCTAAAGTAAATTAATTAATTTCTCAGTTTATTATTACTGTGTTAAAGTGTTTTGTATAAGTTATGTTGTGTTTTAGCTCAATATCTACGTAAATCAGCTGTTGAGGTAAAATTACAAAATTAAAGGATGTGGATATAACTATAAAATTAATTACCTTGGTTCGTTAAGAACAATCACTGTTGTCCTGTCATATCTTAAAATTTCATGTGTCCGCAATTCAACATCAACATTTTAGCTGCATTGCAACTTAACTTCAATCTCCAGTGCAAAACCTTCTTCTGATGTCATTATTTTGCTTATTGTTTGTTTATTTATTTAATTTTTTTTTTTTATATTGTTGCCACTCGGAGTTTATTATGTTGGTGATGTATTTATATAAAGCTAGAATTGAAAGTTTGATATAAAAATAAAAATAATAAAAAAAGTCTCCTTGAAATAGAAGCTGTGTGAATATGGCAGTTACTGGCCGTGTTGTAACCATCAAATACTGTGAACTGGCGAGCATTGTTGGCAAATTGTTTGGTTTAGACTTTTCCCAAATTGGGAACAGTATGGTAAACAGTGCATTAACAATTCCTTGCTTTCTTTTTTGTCAATTCAGTCCTCATTGTTGCTATCTTGTCGACATTGAATTATTTTTCGGCAATTTTTTCCTTCCCCCGTTTCTTTGTTTCCTTTTTTGGCTCTTATATATCTTTGCTTTAATCATCTGGTTGCTTTCTTGGATTAGATATTTGCTCAATATTTGATGTGCTAAATGCTTTGCCTATTTTCTTTGTCTCTTTTTTGGCAAGGTTCTTATTTTTTCTCTTCTTTCCTAAATTGTTCATTGAATACCTAACACCACTTCTAGTAACTTAGATAATCTCAACTTTCTGCATCAATTTCTCGTTGACTCTCCAGGAGAAAACAAGCTAAGCATCATGATTCTAGCAGTGGAACAGAGTCCTCTAGTGGCACTGATTGGTAAGTACTTATTAAAACTAGGGAGGTAACTCTGTTATGTTCTGGAACTTGAGTAAATATTCCGCCATTCCTACGAAACACTTTTTAATGTCTGAAATTTGTTGACATGTGGGAATTTTGTTGTTCACTTATTCAGTATGAAAGCAATAATGGAAGGTTTATTTATTTACATGTGCCCTTGATTACAAATGCTGGCAAGTGAGCAACGTTTTTGTGGCTGAATTTAATTTGCCCTTAATTGTTGTTACCTAATCAAATGACCCCATATTTTCAGGCTGAGAATGAAATACCCCCCCCTTTTTTTTTCCTCCTTGTTTTCTGTTGCTATTTAAACTGGTCATGCTGTTTTATTACAAACGCAGTTTATGCAGCCTGCTTCTCATGCTTTAAGTTACACTGGTATTTTTTGTCCATTGTGGAGCATGCAGGAACAACAATGAGCTAAACCTAGTTTAGCATCTCTCAAAAGTAAGTTTAGTCAAATTTAACAAACAGTTTCAGAATCCTTATTTAAAAAAAAAAAACTTTACTTCTATATTAACAATTAAATTTTGTTCTGGGTTTTTCAATTCTATTTTTATTTTTACTTTTATTTAATTACTGTTTTTGTTTTAAATTCTGGATATTATATATTTTTTTCCCCCCAGACTTAATTTAGGAAGTTCTTTAGAAAATTAATCCAGTTGGTTGGTATTAGTGCAAGAACTACTATAAATGGACACAGCTAATAAGCTTCATAAATGGATATATCTTCTTAATGAAAGAGTTTTTGTTAGATAGTTCTCTAAAATTAGTCAGAGAAGAAGAAATGTTGATGAATTACGGAATTAGAATAGTTATAATTAGTCTTTAAAATTTTTCTTCTTCTTCATCCATTCACATTTTGAATGATCTGTATGTGTGGATTTATATTTTTTAATCTGCCAGTGAAAATAGTTCTTAAATAGACCAATGTCTTCGTGAAGGAACTGAAGGAAGAATACTAGTCTGCCAGCCTTCATTATTGGAATCATTACTTTGAGCTTTGAGCCAGGATAGGGAAAGCACATTATTCAACTTGATTTAGCTTATGAAAGTGGATATATATATATATATATATATATATATATATATATAATGTGTCATGGTTGATTAGTTTACAATAAGAGAAGCAATCACTTGCAAAAAAAAGACTACCCAGAAAAATACAGAGAGAGAGAGAGAGAGAATATGATGGAAATGAAGCTGTTTGATCCCAACTTTGTGGTAATATGTTGATGTTGTTGTTGTTATGTGGAGAAATGAAATTTATTGCAAATGTGAAAGTGAAATATTAACCTAGTTTATTATTTTACTATCTAGGCATAAAGAAGAGAATGGTTAGCTGTATGTGTGTGTGTACATCTAAAATGATGAGATTGTAGTACAGGTCTAAATGCCAAAATGCCATGCAGTTTTATTTCATTTGTTAATTTACATGTTCAAATCACAGTAAGGTCACTTTTGGTTTTCATGTCTCTTGTATCTTTTCAAATTTCTTTTTTTTTCTTTTCTTTTTTTTTTAAATTATTAATTTTCAAAATTATTCAGAATTTTGTTAATGTTTATTTTTAGTTAACTAACATATTTTTAGAATTAATTTTGTTGTTAAGAAAAATGTCTAAATATGAAAGAAAATGTGTTGAATCCATGTAATTCTTTCTACATTTGTATTGTTCATAAACACTAAATTTAAATCTAAATCCACACAGGATACTTGAACCAGGAAAGTATGTTGAATATATTAAATATCTTTTAAAAAAAAATGCTTAAACATGAGCAATGGGAAAAGTACATCAAAATATTTTGTTAGGTAGAAATGGTTTTCAAAGATAGAAATAATGCAGTAAATCATTTAAAGATATGAAGAATATTAATAAAATGCTAACTATGTTATTTATGCTAAGTTTATTGTAATTATTCTTTGAGAAGAATATTGTATGTTTTAAGAATTAAATTAAGAATTGCTTGGAGCCAAAAAAATTTCCAAGTTTTATTGGTGTTTAGAAGCTAGAAGGCACATGGAAAGCTATTACCATATTTGCTAAAACCATGGAAATGTTGATATTCCAAATTATTGTGCATAATTTGTGAATTATAGTTCGTGGCATTGGGGCTAAGATTGTTTGGTTTCTAAAAAGAAAGAAAAAAAAGAAAAAATTATGTGGATGAATTATTAAGAGAAAAATACAATTATTTTCAAAAATATTTGTAAGTGCTGCTGTTATCTGCAGAAAATTATCTGTATTTTAAACAGCATTTCTGTTTAAAAATTTTTTCTCGGTGATGACAGCACATTGTATAAACTTTGAGAATAACTGATTGTTATTGGAACAAGCAAAATGGATTTGGGATTTAGCAAAACAGAAATTGCTTAAGAAAATGTTTTGATATTGTTTATCTTTCCTAAGCTACTGTGCTATAATTAATTGTTTTTCTTTTATTTTATTTACTAAAGGAAATTTGAAGTTATACTTTTGTGAATTTGCACAACTACTTTCATATTGTAAAAAAAAAAAAAAAAATCCAAATATTATTTTTAATATATGTATTTTGTTTGTTAATGAAGCCAATATAATTATTAGCAAAATTAGCTGTGATGTAGCTATTGCAGGTTTTATACAACTGAGGAAGCTGATGAAGTGAATATCTGAATGCAATGTTCAGCCATTTTGATTTCCATGATTTTGTTTTTTGTTTTTCCCCTCTTTTTTTCTTTCTTTTTTTTTCTTTTCTTCTAATATTTTAATAAAATAGATTCATCTGATTATTAACAATTGTTTTGTCCTCCAAGCATTAAGACAAGTTGATTAACTGATTGCTAATGACTTCACAAAGAGATGGAAGAAGCAAACTATCTTGCAGATATTTGGAATCAAAGACAGACAGACACATACACGCTCACATCTTGAGAAATGGTGTCAGTAACTCTGGGACTACAGTAAATTCAGGAAAACGGTTTTAAATGCTATTGGCTTAATCACTGTAATCCTTTTAAAGTCTAAATTTCTCTTTGCTCTTTTGCTTGTTTCATTTGACTGCAGCCATGCTGGAGCACCACCTTCGGTCAAACTAATCAACCCTTATTCTTATTCTTTGTAAGCCTAATACTTATTCTATCAGTCTCTTTTGCTGAACTGCTGCATTACGGGGACGAAAACACACCAACATCGGTTGTCAAGCGATGGTAGGGGAACAAACACAGACACGCACACAAATATACATGCATGTATATATAAATATATATGTATATATATATATATATATATATATATATATATATATATATATATAAAAACAAACACACATGATAGGCTGCTTTCAGTTTCCATCTACCAAATCCACTCACAAATCTTTGGTCGGCCTGAGGCTATAGTAGAAAACACTTGCCCAAGGTGACATGCAGTAGGACTGAACCCACAGCCATGTGGTTGGGAAGCAAGCTTCTTACCACACAACCACGCCTCTTTATATATATTTTGAACCTAAATTATTCAATATCAGTTTCTGCTTTCTTCAGAATGATAAAGAAAGAAAGAAAAAAAGAGAGGGAATAATTAAGAGCTTCCTAATTAAAACACATTAATGTGGACCAATAAAAACTCACCCAATCACTTTACTTATTTCTGCCATGTATTTTTATGCTAATACTTTTGAACTGTGTGTCTGTTTTTGAACCTTTTCATTTCTATAAAATAATTAATTACAGTCGTCTAAGTAGTTTGGTAATTATGTTATATGCTGGAGTGTCTGTTATTCAAATGGAACATTTATTCCTTTGAAGATGAGAGGAAGTATGATGTAATGTAGTTGCAAGTTGTGTGTATACTATTGTCTGTCTGTGTATGTATATATATATGTGTGTGTGTATATATATATATATATATATATATATATATATATATATATAGGTCTTGCATGTTGATGGTTTTGGTCCTTCATCAGTTTCAATGATGGTGGTGGGGTTCACTTGTTCAATCAACTATTACCTGCTTGTTGAATTAACATACAAGTGGCTGAGTATTCCTGACATGTGTACCTTTTAATGTAATTCTCAAGGCAGAATCAGCATGACAGTATATGTGTGTGTGTGTGTGTGTGATAAGGCTGTACCTTTTGAATTACAGGCACAGTCTACTTGATGGGCTTCTGTACAGTTTCTATCGTCTCAGTTTAACTCAAAAATGAAGGACTGACTTGAATCCATAGGAGATAACATTTGCCTAAGATGCCATGCTGTGGGATTGAACCTGAGGCATTGTGATTGCAAAGTGAGCTTCTGAACCACCCAAACAGTGTACACACTTGCTTGTGTGTGTGTGACTGTATGTATGTCTAATGTCTAACCCATGACAGCAAGGAAAATGGATGTGAGATGATGAGGATTATGTATGTATGTATGTATGTATGTGTATGTGTGTGTGTGTGTATATATATATATATATATATATATATATATATATATATATATATATATACACACACACACACACGCACACATATTCCCCAACTTATTGGCAATCGAATGTGTATTTGTAGTCAACATTCTAATTGATAAATTCTTCAGAAGTTGCAATTAATTCTACCAAACAGAAAACATTGTTTACATTTAACTATATTTTACTAGTTTAACTATGAAGTTCTATGAATGTTTAGTTGTTAGTAAAGCAAGAACTCAGATTTAAACTCAGTTCCTCTGTTCCTCTGTTTTGCATTCATATCCATCTTTGTCGTGCTATTGAACTTCTTTGCTGTGAGACAGACAGACAGAAATGATTGGCGAGACCTGTTTAGTTACCACTAGCTTCATTGTATTTGCATAATGATTTCGATGTGTTGGCTGCTACCTTTTTCCTGATATTGTCTGTGACATAAAGAAATTAGAATTTCAGCTTTTAAAATCAACATTTAATCCATCTTGAAGTCTTAAAATATGGCGAAATAGATTCCATCCCCCCACCTTTTCCTTTAGTTCTTTATCTTGATAGTCAGTAGCTTGCTGGTAGCAAATATTATTCTTCAGCAATTACTTGTTTCACATTGTACATTAGTATATTTTTTCGCAAGAGACATCAAAACAAAATAGTTTTTTTTAGTGCGTCTGCAAATAATCTGTGAAATCAATGGTTTTGATCCCTAGGCTTTGAGTTCGAACTTAGTTTCGTGTCTGGTTTTCTGCAATTATAACAGCCACCTTGTGGTAGACATAGCCTGTTTAGATATCGTTTCCTTTGTGTTGGTTTCTTTGAATAAAAATGTTCAACGAAGTTCTTTGAACATAATAAATGTTATGAAATACTGTGTATTTTCAGTGATAACCTGTATTGCTCTCTCTCTTTCTCTTAACCTTAGAACAACTTAATACACTTGCCCGGCAGATGATTGGGGATTGGACATTTTACAGAATTTTCATTATTCAATAATAACCTTCATTGTTTAACGTCCACCTTCCTTGCTAGCATAGGTGGGATGGTTTCACAAGAGCCGGCTAGGCTGAAGCCAGCACCAGACTTCTGTGACTGTTTTGGCAGGATTTCTACAGCTGGATGACCTTTCTGGATATGGTTACCCAACCTTTGGTTTGTGAGAATCTTGTAGGAATATATTGATATGCCATTCATGATGTCGACATACCTAGTTGAGGGCTCTTCTATGTATCTTGTGAAGCAGGAGGTAAAGTACTTTGCTAGGTTCCATCAGCTGTCAGTTTCAGGTCCTCTTCAGGCAACTGTACATTCTCTGTCTCTTTGGGTTTGAAGGGCTTCATGAAAAAACCTGACTTAAACCAAAAGTCATCTATGCCCATTTTACTGTGGCTTTTTTTCTTTTTCTTTCTCCATTGATAAAACTTAAAAGTTAAGATAATTATGGCTGGTGATGATCTAGAAGGCACAGCCGTAGTTGCAGGTTTCAGAAGTTTGCTTCCAAACCATGTAGTTTCGAGTTAGCCCCAGTGCATGGCATCTTAGGCAAATTATCTTCTAGTTCCCAGTTTGACTAATCTCTTGTGAGTGAATTTGGTAGACACAAACTTTAAAAATCCCTGTCATATGAGTGATATTGTCGCCCTGTCAGCAAATCATCAGATTGCTTTGCACTTTTGAAGCTGTGTAAAATAAGAGATCGCTTATTTGGAAAACAGGTAAAGGTTAGTAATTGGAAGAGCATCTGGTTAGCAATTGGAAGAGCAATGTTTAAATAATCTATCTAGCATCAAAATATGTAAGTAAAAATGAATGAACAAAGGATAGTCTTTAATTGAAAGTTTGCAAAATGGTAAAATAATCATTATTTATGCTTTAAGCATAAATAATGATTATTTGGAAATTTTTTTCTTAAATTATCTGGTACATTCCTTATTCTAGGTAATTTACCAAAAATGTCAGTTAAGCATTGTTATTAACATAAGTTGATTTATCAGCTTTATTATAAGAAGTATTATCAGCTTTATTATAAGAAGTAACAGCATTATGGAATGTCATTTAATTTTTTTTTATTCATTCTCTTGAATAATGATACCGTTCCGTGGTGTTATATAAGCATGATAAGAACTGAAATAGTTAAATAAATTTATGAGCAGTTTAACTTCGTTAACTAATAATCACATTGAAATGTCTTCATTGTTCAAGTTATAATTCACATTAAGAAGAAAAAAAACGATTCAATGAAGATGAGAGGAATTTCATGTGCGAGAGAGAGAGAGAGAGAGAGAGAGAGAGAGATTACTTCATTCAGTGGCCTATGATTCTATGGAGTGTAGAAAACTTGAGTTATGATGAGTCATTGATGCAGGTGTCATAATAATTAGACTCGGACAGCATTGTCTCAGCTGATGATAATGGGAAGTATATCCATCACTCATACATATTCATGAGCATGTGTGTGTGTGTATGTAGACATATATATATTTTATTCTTTTACTTGTTTCAGTCATTTGACTGCAGCCATGCTGGAGCACCGCCTTTAGTCGAACAAATTGACCCCAGGACTTATTCGTTGTAAGCCTAGTACTTATTCTATCAGTCTCTTTTGCTGATAGAAACATTTGCCTTCTTAGTGAATTTGCTACATGGAAACTGTGTGGAAACTCATTGTCTGTGTGTGGGTGCATGTTTGTGTTTGCCCCTCTCCCATTTAACAATGGGTGGTGGTTTCTTTAAACCCCTGTAGCTTAGTGGTTGGTACAAAAAGACCATTGGAGTACATCTTGTTCAACTCAAACCCTAGGTGGTGCCCCAGCATGGCCACAATTCAGTGACTCAAACAAGGAAAAGATAAAAATAAATGTTAGAAAGCTATTTAGTTTCTGGGCAGAGACATTTGTCTATGCCCAGCAAGGTCTTTTAAAAGGGATTTCATTTTCGTTTTCATCCTCCAGAGAACTATTTGTATTCATTTAAAATAATTCAACTCGTTGATTAGACATTTAGTTGGATTTCAAAATGTTCTCTCTAAAATATAATGGATTAACGTCTATTTAAGTGCATTGTGTAATTTTTATTTGTTTACACAAGGGATTCCTGTTTTACTCTATCAATTCCATCCAAAAAAAAAAAACGTTACCATGGTTATAACATGGCTACCTTATTTGATGCATTTTGCAGCATAGTGTCATTTTACAAAGGAAGCTCCCTCTACCTCCAGTCTCCTGTTATATTAGCACCTTTGAGACAATGTCGTAGTAGTGAGTCTCTAGGTATCCTGTATACTAGAAATGGCAGTTTGCTTCACGACAGACTTCTTTCAGTTGCTGTCTCTCGTTTCACACAGATGGTATCGGTCCACTTGTGGCTATCACTGACACCAGCTGACAGCAGCCACACATTGGGAGTGGGCCCTAAGTCACAGGATTCTGAAATGAACTTATTAATTACACAGTCAGGTCTGTCCTTCTCAGGCTTCTCTTATGTCTATTTGATATTGTTCTTTACCACTCCCTTTCTCAGTCTCCCTAGGCCTGTTTATTTAAAAAAAAGTTTTTTTTATAGCTTTTATGGTTTTATTTGTTTGGTTTTATATCTGTTTTTCCATTCCAGCATGGGTTAGATGAATATATTAACAAAGCATTGTTTTATCTCTGGTTACCTTTCTTGTTATTTCTTTATTGCCCACAAGGGGCTAAACATAGAGGGGACAAACAAGGACAGACAAAGGGATTAAGTTGATTACATCGACCCCAGTGCATAACTGGTACTTAATTTATCGACCCCGAAAGGATGAAAGGAAAGTTGACCTCAGGAGAATTTGAACTCAGAACGTAACTGCAGATGAAATACCGCGAAGCATTTTGCCCGGCGTGCTAACGATTCTGCCACCTCGCCGCCTTCTTGTTGCTAACTCTTACCTGTTTTTCAAGTAAGGGATCTCATATTTCATGTCTTTGATGATACAAAGCTGGATTAACAGTGTTCCTGCTTGGAGCTCCTGATTTTCAAGGAAACAAAAATGTGAGCGAACAAACACGTACATGTACACACATGCAGAGAGGGGGGGGCTCTTCCAGTTTTTGTCTACCAAATCGACTCTTAAGGCTTTGCTCAACTTCATGCTATAAGCAGAAGACACATGCCCAAGGTGCTGCACAGCTGGACTGAACCTGGAACCATGTAGTTGATAAACTTCTTAACCATGCAACCGTGCAATCACCTCCAGAGTAATATTCCACCAGCATGCTATTTTCTGTCTAGCTGAAACCTTGCTCCAGTCACACATCAGATATGTTGCTTTCTCATAGAAGTTCTGTTGCCCTGTAATAGGTTTCCTCCTCCACCTCTCCATCATCATCATCATATGTATCGCCTAGACTAGACTCTCTCTCTCTCTCTCTGATGGAGGTTTCAGTTTTGACACCTTCCTTCTCCCAGACTGTCTTTTGCTTGTCTGTCTAGCATTTACTTTGATGTCATTATTTGATGGCTGTTGCTGGGGCTTTTATATATATATATATATATATATATATATATATATATGGTGAGTGTGTGTGTCTGCTTTTTCCACTTTGACATGGGTTGAATGAGACTTACTGAAACATATTCTATAGCCTGATGCTCTTCTTGCCACCAACCTTTGGATGCTTGCATGTGTATACATATAGGGGAATGTGCGTGCATATGCACATGCATATATATTTATATATTTGTATATACACATACATACACACTTGTATATACATACACTCGCACATAAATGCACGTGTACTTTATGTATATATATATGTGTAGTATATGTGTGTGTTTGTAATTAATGACTTCTTCCGTCTAACAAATTGATTTATTTAAATAAATCGTTCATTGTCTATGTACAGTAAGTTTGTAAAAACTAACAACAACAAACTGTTAGCTGCTTAATACCATGTTTAAGTAGCAAGCAGAGCTTTATCTGCCAAGTGTAACTTGGAAAATTTCCTATTAAACTCTAATAGCAAGATTAAATCTTTAATACTCCATCCTAAAATAGATTTTCTGTCTCTCTCTCTCTGAGTCTATTTTCGTTTTGCTGTGCATCTTTTGAAGAAAACAAATCTTTATTAAGTGTAAAATGTTTGCAATCTGTATTAAATTGTTTGAGGTTACTATCTCAACTATGGGTAAGAGGTGGATCGTTTTAAACTCTGCTGCAGGCTGTGTTGTGACTTCTTATCGAGAGAGATTTGTCTATCTTTTATCTTGTCATCTACTTGTTTTAGTTTTTCGATTGTGGTCATGCTGGAGCACTGATGGATTGACAGTGCTCTTTTTTTTTTTAAAGTTTAGTACTAAATATATTGGTATCTTTTTGCTCAGTTGCTAAGTTACAGAGATATAAACAAACAAACACTGGTTGTTGAGGTGGTGATGATGGGACAAACACACACACACACACAAGATGGGCTTCCTTACAGTTTCTCTCTAATTCACTCACAAGGCATGTGTTGGTTGATGTGGGAGAGGAAGCTACAGTAAAAGATGCCCAACGTTCTGCACACGGGTACTGAACCTAAAACCACCCGGTTGCAAAGTGAGCTGCTTAACCACTCAGCCATGCCTGCATCTACTGTGTATATTCAGTCGTAAGTCATTTGTCTAACGTAATTGATGATTGAATTAAGTGTTCAATCCATGTTGCTATTGTGAAACAGATTTAACGAAACAGGAAATGTGAAATCCAAGAAATAAATGGCATTTGTTGGAATAATGTGGCTAAAATAGTTACAATTTATAGTTTGGAACCCACTGTCCTGTTGTGTCCCCTTAGAACTTACTGCTCTTCAGCCCTATTTTGCTGGGGCTTTACACCTTTCAACTATAAGCATTGATATCAGTTCTGCTAACCTCTGACCCATCAGTGTGCTGTCTCCTCTTTGCCTTTTCTGTTGCTACCATAATGGCCTCTGCTTCTCAGAGCTGGTTGCTCTCTTGCCTTCACCACTTAGGTAAACCCCTGACCTATTTACCTCTCCACTTCTTGTCAATCTTGGTGTGTTCAAGGCAGTGAGCTGGCAGAAACGTTAGCACGCTGGGCGAAATGCTTAGCGGTATATCGTCTGTCTTTACGTTCTGAGTTCAAATTCCGCCGAGGTCGACTTTGCCTTTCATCTTTTCGGGGGTTGATAAATTAAGTATCAGTTTCATACTGGAATCGATCTAATCGACTGACCCCCTCCTCAAAAATTGTGTCTAGAGGGAGAAAAGAATCTTGGTTTGTTCAATCTCTACTTTCCTTGCAATGAATCTCTATACCCAATCCTTCATATCTGGACCCTCTGGAGTCCCCACCTTGCTCATTGTCTGCCCTGCAAGTGTTGACGTGCAACAATAAGAAGCTGAACATTAAAGGCAACAACTCCATTCTCAGAAGATTTGCAGATGTCATAGGTTCTGCTCCTTTCTCCAGACCCAGTTTTTTTTTTCTTCCCCCTTTTTAAAGACACATAATAGTCTTCCTGCCTAACGAAGCCTAATTTCTTTTGATTATAGATTTACAAAAGAGGAACAGCTAGGTTTTAGTTGATTCTATTGATGTATATGGCTTCCCATCTGCTAGGCTAGCTGGTTTTAACCCCCTCAGTACTGTTTATCAGTAATCTTTCCAGTCCGGGTTGATGTAATAATAATTAGAAAAATCATGGCAGTGGATTAGTGGAACTGCAAGGATGGTAGACCAGGTGCCTTGTGGTATTTGCTTCAGCTCCTTGTGTTCTGAGTTCAAATCCTGTTGTGGCCTATGTCCCTGGGATAGATCTAACCTGTTGCCTAGTTTAGCACCACCATTTCCCCCTTGGCTGCCTTTAGAGGAATCCACTCTTTTGGAAACTTTTGACCCACAATAATAATAAAAAAATTCTAATCTCATATGCAAACTTTAGAATTTGATGGGTGACTTTTGGTGAGATGGTGTCAAAAAGGTTAATCCTTATAGATGTACAGATGTTTCCAAAGCTCAATGTGGTTCCCTATTTTAAGTTGGAGTGCTGAATGCCTAAGTGCTCAGTTTGATGTGGAACTAATTGAAATTTCATGTGTCATTATTTCAACAACTGTTTTTTCCACATTATCAGACATTGGGTAGTCTACTGTGTAGTGTATCATCACTAATCTTAGTCGTCTTTCTCCTTGTATGTATCTCTCAGATTAGCTTAATCTTTTGTGGCCAGCTTGACTGTTCGCTATTTAATATTCTCAATGATTTTTTGCTGATACACATTAAAGCACACACACACACACACACACACACACACACACACACACACACACACACACACACACACACACATGCACATTTTAAAATGTATTAGGATGAAATGCCACTGATTTGTCAGCTTAATCTATTTTTCCACAATATCTCAGCCTCATATTTCCATCTTAAATCAGTTTGATGTTTATCATTAATAACTACCCTTCACGTTGTGCTCATTTGTTTGTCGGACTATCATGTCGATGGTGCATTACGGCCGTGTTATCTTACTTGCAAAGTTAAGAAAATTGCTACAACAAAAAGATAAGCGGAGTCGTTCCTATAATTATAAATTCAGGTATTCAAATTTTATTTTAATTTTTTTCTGTTTTAAATTTGTCCGAGGTTAGTGTTGTGTTTGTACCAGTTTCACTAAATCCATCTACAATTTTGTGTCTAAATTTTAGTTTTAAAGTTTGATTAAGCAGCTTAGAAGAAGTATTAAAATCATATTTTGCAGTCATTTATTGATGATTATTATTATTGATATTGATTGCAGTTCCAATTCTTTCTGAGATCAACCCTTACTGTGCTCAACTTTGCTGTCATCCTTACAGAATCGATAAGATGAAATACTTGTGTAGAACTGGGAGTTGATGTAATCTACTAACTCAATCTCCTTCCTTAAAAAAATATTGTTCTTTGCCTAAATTAGAAGCAATTATAACGAGGACGGTGGATTGGCAGACACATTAGAGCATTGGATAAAAAGTTTTGTGGTATTTGTTGTAGCTTTTTACATTCTGAGTTCAAATCCTGCTGAGCTCAACATTGCTTTTCGTCCTTTCGTAGTCAATAAAATAAAGTCCTGGTTACTATTATATAAAGTTTTGGTGGTGAACTGGCAGAATCGTTAGCACGCTGGAGGAAATGCTTAGCGGTATTTTGCCTGTTGCTCTGTTCTGAGTTCAAATCCTGCTGAGGTCGACTTTGCCTGTCAAAATAAAATAAGTACCAGTTGAACACTGGGGTCAATGTAATCAACTCATCCCCCACCTCCCCCACAAGCTGCCCTTGTGGCAAAAATTTGAAATAATTATAGAAAGGTTTCATTTCTTTATGGTTGTATCTTTTACTTTTTTCGGTCATTATGAAACTGGCCATGTTGGGGCACTACCTTGAGGAATTTTAGTTGAATGAGTCAACCCCAGTACTTAGCCTGGTACTTAGTTCATTGCTCTCTTTTGCCAAACTGCTAAGTTGTGGGGATGTAAACACACCAACACCAGTTGTCGGGGGATGGTGGAAGACAAAGAAACACATACGCAATGGTCTTCTTTCAGTTCCTATTTACCAAATCCATTCACAAGGGCTTTGGTTGGCCCGATTCTATAGTTGAAGATGCTTGCCCAAGGTGCCACACAGTGGGACTAAATTTGGGAACCATGTGGTTGAGAAGCAAACTTCTTACCACACTGTGCCATCCCTGTGCTTTTTTTTTTTTCTCCTTATGGCAACATGTTTTTATAACTAAAGCTGCCAAATGAATTTCTGTCAGGCTGAGTGTATTTGCATTCCTTGAAAATGTCTCTGATCCAAAGAACCATTGTTGATGCTTATCGTGCTTTCATGTCACTGACTCTATGCATTACCAAGGTAACGAGAATTCACTTCTCTCTTTGTTGATTGATAATATTGCCACGTGGCATATCAGCCACTTGTCTCAGGAATTAATTACTGTACATAAAAATGAAAGTTAGCTTTGATTAGTGTAACTAAAGCTCTGACTGTTTCATATCTGGTATCACTGATTATTTCTGTTTTCTGTGTTAAAAAAAATTAAGAAAAAAAAAGTAGCTGTGACTCTTAGGTATTGGCTTGTTATAAAATATATCCAGCCTATTAACATAAGTCAAAGGTATTAGCAGGTTTTATTATAGCAGTTTAAAGATTATCTATGCTTAAGTTGTTAGGGGTATTACTGAAGCAGGTAAATCTTCAATTGTTTTGGATTTCCCTGGTGAATTTTATTGTACGAAAATGATAGTAGTGCATTGTTGTGCGTTAATTCTAGCTCACTTTTTATTTTCTGTTCTTTTGGTTCTTCTGTTTACTTCCTGGATCTGGATGAGGAAGCAGTGTCCACGGTCATTTCAGGCAATCTCAGACCAGTAAGATTTTCACCGTTTAATGTTCCTCTCGAACCTTTGTAAGTCGAAACAGATGGGGATGACATGAGCGAGGAAGGAATCCCAGATAGACTAACTTTCGGTGGAGGAAGGACTGGGAGATTTGGGATGCCACTAGGTTGCTAGGAGGCGGGAAGATGAGCGGGAAGGAAGTGCTCTGAGAAGCTGGGG
This sequence comes from Octopus bimaculoides, assembly GCF_001194135.2. Classification (NCBI taxonomy): domain Eukaryota; kingdom Metazoa; phylum Mollusca; class Cephalopoda; order Octopoda; family Octopodidae; genus Octopus; species Octopus bimaculoides. Next base: position 74,108,077 of record NC_068991.1, read on the forward strand.
CCATTATTGTAGTAGATGAAAAGGCAGAGAGAGAGGACACAGCACACTTATGAATCAGAAGATGATGGAGTGGTTTCATGCCAATCAGTCAGGTGGTCCCTTTCTGGATGCAGTCCAGGATGTCTGATTGTGGAGCAGCTGCAGAACATTCAAATACACATCAAGACAATATTCTTGTGGTAATCCAAAGGCCCCCTCCCTCCTAAAAAGAACTACATGTTCTATTGCAGTTTTGTTTCGAAACAGACACACACATATGGTACCGGTTAGTTGTCTAACCCTGCAGCCTAAATTTATTGTGCAGTAATTATAAAATTTGTGTTGATTGGGACTTTGTTTAATTGCTTATTCGGCCGTGTTGCCTTGTTACCCTTAAACTCCCGTCAAAATAACATTAGACTCCTTATATTGATAAACCTAAAACCAAGATTGAAATAATTTTGGAAAATAACTTCCAAGGTTTCTTCTTTGCTTAGCCTCACCCCCTCCTCCTTCCTCCTCCTCATGTTATTCCCATTTATCTCTAATTACTGTTGATTATATACTTCCAAAGATAATCCTTTAATTATTTTGACTTTGATCCTCCCTCACTCTTAATGCCTTTTTTATTTTTGTTTTTATTTTTAATCTTTATTTTGTACAAGAAACTGCTTGTTTTGAGATATTTGTATAAGGGCATTGACATTGATTTACAATTCTTTTATTTGACTGTGGCCATGCTGGAGCACTGCCTTTGGTCGAACAAATTGACCCCAGGGCTTATTCTTTGTAAGCTTAGTACTTATTCTACCAGTCTCTTTTGCTGAACTGCTAGGTTACAAGGACGTAAACGCACTAACATCGGTTGTCAAGTGATGGTGGAGGGACAAACACAAACATATATATACAACAAGCTTCTTTCAGTTTCCGTCTACCAAATCCACTCACAAGGCTTTGGTTGGCCCGAGGCTATAGTAGAAAACACTTGCCCAAGGTGCCATGCAGTGGGACTGAACCTGGAACCATGTGGTTGGTAAGCAAGCTACTTACCACACAGCCACTCCTGCACCTTGATATTTAACAACAGTTAGGGCGGTGAGCTGGCAGAATCGTTAGCATGCTGGGCGAAATGCTTAGTGGTATTTTGCCTGCCGTTACATTCTGATTTCAAATTCTGCCGAGGTCGACTTTGCCTTTAATCCTTTCAGGGTCGATTAAATAAGTACCAGTTATGCACTGGGGTCAATGTAATCGACTTAAACCCTTTGTCTGTCTTTTTTTGTCCCCTCTATGTTTAGTCCCCTGTGGGCAATAAAGAAATAAATATTTAATAACAGTTCTTCTAAAGTCATTCGCTGTTCTGTGGGAATTAGGTTTGTGTTGATCCAACTTGGTTGCCACTTTTGTGGTTTTTCTTTTTCCTATTTTTTTCTATTTCGTTATCACTTGGAACTCTTCAATTTTTCAAATTTGTTTTTTCCATTCTAGCATGGGTTTTAGCATGTGCAATTGCCAGATACATATATTTATATATAATTATTATTTTAAAGCTTTTCCTGTAAATATTCATTCATATCTGTTTGTTCTTGTTAGCTGGCATTTGAGATAGTGTGTTTCTTTTCCAATAGTTTCTAAGCAAGAGATAAAAATATTTCATATTAATCTTGTATGTAGCAGCATATCAAACTGAAATTACAAAAAAAAGAGAAAGCCAAGTTTTGTTTGTGAATTTCGCATGGAAGCTAAATTTACTCAAATTGGCTGTTGATTTTGGTTCATTTAAAAAAAAAAAAGTACATCTTAATAAATATTTCAAGTGCAGAAATAGCTTTCAGATAGTGTTTTAATCTTTTTTGGATTGTTCCTTTGAATTATATTCTTTGGGTAAATTTGTTAAGATCCCTTTTCTGTTTGGTAAAGTTATGGAACATTTATGAGCATGCTCTGTCTGTCTCTCTCTCTCTCAATACACACACACACACACAGCTTAGTTATTAGGGTTTTTTGATACCAGCCTGTCCATGACTGTCCTTAGTTCTATGACAGAAACAGGTTTGAAAAGAATCTAAGCTAAAATCTTCCATCAAAATTTCATGGTAATATTTCAAACACAAGCATAATAATGGTTATTCAAGCAAATTTTTAATTTCTCAAACTCTCTTAGCTATGTATATCAACAGTGGAGTTAAAGAGATTATATAGTTAGCCTAAGGATTAATTTTATTATCTTTCTTACACAAAAGAGTTTGTGGCAATTGAATATGGCAGACACAAGGAGTGGGTGTGCAACTGGTTGAATTGGGGGTTTCTTTTACTCTAGATTGCTGAAAAAGAAAATTATGTTTTCATTGCAGATGTTTTGCTGATAATTATCAAAGTATGAAGAATATAAACCATAGTTGGCACTCACAGGCACATGTTATTTGGTAACATTTGTGCCATGCGTTTGTTCGTTGTTTTAGGTGTTGGTTCTCAACTGAAGTCCGTAAAAATTTTTTAGGGATCTATGAGTATTTTAAGGGTGCATTGTTTTGGATGTAGTTATTGCAAGAAATGGCTAGATTTCTTTCTCTGGTGTTTTACATAGTTTAACATGTTTCTTTTCTGCTATAGGCACAAGGTCTCAAATTTGGTGGGAGGTGGGGAGGAGACCAGTCGATTAGATTGACCCAGTATGCAACTGGTATGTGAGCTGGATCTGGCTAGTTTAAATGCTAATGAAATATTGGAGCAAAAACATGGTACTGTGAGAAGTGTGGTGCCAATAGAAGTGTAGAGAGGTTAGTGCACCAAATAGGTTTTATTGTAGTTTGTTTTGTTTTTTATTCAAGAGGAAAGGCAGCGACCATGACTCTTCAGGGCTTCCGAGATAAGTGGTTGGGGTTCACGGTGGAGGAAAGTATTCTCAAAAGCAAACTCCTAGCCTGAAGACTCTGCTACTGGTGCCCATGGTGCTAGGCAGTGGTTTTTAAACTGAATGATGGCTTTGAGTCGAGTCATTGTATTAAGAGTAGAGTATACAGTGAAAGTTTAGTCAATAGTTGGAGGCTATTGATGTGTGAGCTTTTCTAAGCAGCTTTAGTGTGGAGATGGCTTTTGCTAGAGATGATCAGATATCTCGCATTATATAAAACAGTTTTTATAGATCGAGGTCTGTGGCTTTTGCTTCACACCATGGCTAGCTGGCTATGGTTAATAATCACTGGAAGAGAATTTTGAAATAAAGATTTTCTCAGTAATGGATTTTTTTAAATGTCCAGTGTATGTGTTTGTGTGTTGTTTACGTAGAATTGTTGTTAATTGAAAAGAGAGTTGGAAGATTATAGCATAGAATATTTTCTTTTGCCTCGCCTCCCCCCGCCATGAAATATGAACAATTCTTGCATTGATAAACAGTTATTGAATTGCTGTATCTGCCTGCTGTGTGGGTTAGCAACCAAGTACAAGGACTTAGTGAAGGACATACTAAAAGTTATATTTACCACTTAGTATGGATTATCTATGACATCATGTTAGTCTTTTTTTGTTTGTTTGTTTGTTTTCCTTTTTGCATTCATTATAGGAAAATAAATTCAGCTTTGATTTTTATTATTTTTTTTTTGTTAAAGAATATTTGTTAAATTATGGTCTTGGTTTTGTGGTTTTTACATGAAATATAGTTTTCAGAAAATAAATTGTATCTCTGGTTCTCCCCACCACCAAATTCAATTTTAAATTTATTTTTCACTTGATGAGGTGTTTTGCCTGTTCTCTTCTCCTTCCCACCCCAAAGATAGTCCTTAAGTAGACCAAAATAAATGTCTCACTCCCCCCAAATTACAATGTGTAGGTTATTGCTAAACAAACTTCTTTTCTGATCTTACACACACACGCACACACACACACACACACACACACACACACACGGCTATAATTTGCTTTAAGATATTAATATGGGAAGCAATAGCCTGGCACAGTTACTACTTTCTTAATAATGCTTCATAATGTTTTTTGTAGAAGAATTAGGGTCGTTATTTCTTGAATTTTTGGCTAATTAACATTTTGCTGTTTTTTCTTTTCCCTTTACTTTCTGTATTTTTTTGTTTTTTCTTTTTCTGCATTACCTTCTTGGCATTGGCATTAATTTCTATGATCTATTTATATATGCTAGATATTGGCTCCTGTTTCCTCTCCTTTGCCCTCCCTTCTCTATATTTCTTGTTCGTTTGGTGATAAATTGTTGGACAGATTCACATCATTTATTAAGGCAAAAGAAAGTAATTTCTAAAAATGGAACTGAAAAGACAGATCAAAGTGGCTTGCTCTCAACAAGTTATGAATGATTCTTGTGTCTACTTTATTAATTCTTAGTCTTTCTCTCCCTCCTTCACCCCCCCTCTTTTTCCTTGCCTCATAGACTATTGATTAAAAAAAAAATGTGAAGCAATCTTCGAGTGGTTTTTGAAATAGTACCTTTGAATAAATAATAAAGCTTCATATTTTCTTCCTAATCTCTCTTACCAGATCATTTAAAGAGAAGAGTTGAGTCGACAGTAATTTTAATGCTAGTCATATGCGAGCTCCTCACAAGTAAATGGGGCTTTTGTGTTCACGTGTAAATGTTCCTCATTTCAGAGTTTCCATTTTTGCTCTCCACTTTTCAAAGCATTCTATTTCTAGATATTTCATACTAAAAGATTTTTAATGCAGTTAATAAGCAGATGCTACTTCTAATGACGATGGAATTACTGTAATTCTAATCAATAAATTTATATTGATGACCAGTAACTGTACAGTCATCTCCTCCTCATGGTGAACGTGCTGTCCTAGGAATTCTGCTATCTTCCTTTTAACACAAAAAGCGCAATGGGCCACGATCGTGGCCGTCAGGCACTGGTCGACAGACCATGATTGTGGCCGTCAGGCACCGGTCGACAGGCCACACTCATAGCCCAGATAGATGCATTTAATTTATGGGCGTTTGTTGGGGTCTAATGTCACTCAAAAAGCTCCGATTGCTCCTAGAACGTACCCCTTTGAGGCACAAGTCCAGGCAAGGTTATTTATGGGAGACCAGCGATCACCCATGCATACCAACCTCCCCTCTCTATGCCACTGATGTTATCCAAGGGGCTGATACAGCTTGGCACTAGTGACATTGCAACCCATTTCTACAGCCGAGTGAACTGGAGCAACATGAAATAGTGTCTTGCTCAAGAACACAGCACACTGCCTGGTCTGGGAATCAAACTCACTACCTCGTGATAGTGAGCCCAGTGCTCTAACCACTGAGCCATGTGAGATGTATGTATCAGGGTTCCATACAGTTTCTTTCTAGCAATTAAACTCACAAGGCATTGGCCTAAAGAGCCACACAATGTGAGAGAACTTGCATCCATGGGAATGTGAAGAGACCTCATTATTCTCATATAAAAGCTTTGATGTTACAGTTTATATTTTATTGTTATAAAAATATTATTAACATTTTATTTCGGATTAAGTCCCTCTCCCCTCCTCCTTCTCATCCATTGGGCCCTGCAAACATTTTGATATTTACTTGCAGTTCTACCTGATACCTTAAATTCTCACCTAGTTTCGTTTTAAACCTGGTGTTCAGACTATTTGTGCAAAGCTGCTTATTTATTGCAATACTTTTATTTGCAGGGGAATAAAAAGAATAATGAAGCATGAAATGTCTGAAAGTCGTCTTAATCTAGATTGATGTATTCTAGATTATGTGATTGATGTATTTTGGATTGCTTGGTGAATTTTGTTTCTGATTCTTGATGTAGAAAATTGTATTTAGTTTTAGACTCATTTCTAACTACTTATTGCTAAATTGGTTGGCATAACTGGGAAGCCTTAGCCTCTGTCTGTCTGTCTCTCTCTCTCCAAGTATATGGTCTCTGGTTCAGTTTTACTGTTTGACATTTTGAGTAAATGTCTTCTCTAGCCATTTTTACTCTGCACACTCCATCCCCTCAGTCCTGCATCTCTGATGAGTTATCTGTATACGTTGTGTTTAGACGACCAGCTTGAGTATGGCCGTGTTTTGGCATCCATAGCAGTGGGCCACTAGCCAGCTCTTGTTTAGTTTGCCAGCGTTGTCCTGCAAAGCACAATTGTCTTTCCCTTAGGAGATGTCCATACAGCTGTTTCTAATTTATTGTTTGCATTTGGTTGCATGGTTTAGAAACTCACTTTGTAACCATGTGGCCTAGGGTTCAATCCCATTGCATGGCAATTTGGGTGAGTGTCTTTCTACTATAGCCTTGGTCTGACCAGTGCCTTGTGAGTGAGTTTGGTACGTGAAAACTGGAATCTTGGCCAACACACACACACACACACACACACACACACACACACACACACACACACACACACACTAAACAATATATTCTTTTCTAGTCTAGGCACAAGGCCCGAAGTTTTGGGGGAGGAGGCCAGTCGATTAGATCAACCCCAGTATGTAACTGGTACTTAATTTATCAGCCCTGAAAGGATGAAAGACAAAGTTGACTTTGGCGGAATTTGAACTCAGAACGTAAAGACAGACGAAATACTGCTAAATGTTTTGCCTGGCATGCTAACAATTCTGCCAGCTCGCTGCCTTTCAAACAATATATTGTCTGACCCATATCAGTATTGAATGTGGCTGTTAAATGATGATGATGATGTATCTTTATATCTGTGAGTGTTTGGGGAGGACGCTCCACTGCTTGGCAACCTGTGTTGGTTTGTTATGTCCCTATAATTTAGCAGTTTAGTAAAAGAAACTGATAGAATAATTAGTTGACTTTGAAAATAAATACTGGGTGTGATCTGTTTGACCAAACCCTTCCAGGTAGTGCCCCAGCATGACCACAGTCCAATGACTAAAACTTGTAAAAAATGGTTGCTTGCTCTGCTGCGGCCATGTGATTCACCTCTATGACCCCATTGCTATGGCCGTTCAGCAAGAATATTCTGCTCTGCTGTAGCCTTGAGTTGGTCAGTACCTTTTTGAGTGGAATTTAGCAGACAGATTGTATAGAAGCCTATCGTGTGTGTCGGAGAGTTCGACTTGGTCATTCAACTCATAAAAACTGGGGTGAGGGGAGGAAAGGGTCAATATGATTGACTAAAGCCCCTGAAAGCAGTACCTCAGTGTGGCCCCAGTCTAATGACTGGAACCAACCAAAGAATATACAGATGTTCCAATTTGGGGCTTTGTGTTCTTCCTCAGTTTACATTAATCTCTGCAGGGGGTCAGTATTCTGTTTTTGATCCTTCAGGTGTGTATAATTAATGAATCCTTAGTGAATTCCTTGCTCTTTTCTATTAGGTTGATTAGTTCCAAGCCATCCTTGATTGAACAGACCCCTAATCATTGTGACAACAAACCCGACATTGTATATTTAGCACTGCAATACCCAATATGCTCATCTTTTTCCCTTTTTTTTTTTAAATCCCTTTTCCTTTTTTTAAATCCCTTTTCCTTTTTTTAAATCCCTTTTCCTTTTTTATAAATCCCTTTTCCTTTTTTTTTAATCCCTTTTCCTTTCCAGATGACAATGTGTTTCGAGGGAGATTTTCTTGTTAATTCTAGCAAAGAGGCTTTCGTTCTTTGATGTCTCTGATATTTTTCAATAGTAAAAATGTTGCAGGCTTTCAGTTAAAATGGCTGGGGTCATTATCCTTGAATTTTTAATTAGTAAGCTTAAGATTGCTTTTTAGTGCTTTATTGTGCTCTGAAGAATGGGAAGAAAATTTCCTGTCACTCACAATATTGCATTTGCTCATTTGCTTAATCATTCAATATTACCAGATTTTCAGTGAAAAGCTGCAGAAAATTTTTAATTGCTGATAATTTATTATTTTTTTCCCATTTTATTATTATTTTTATTGTTTTTCATTTGAGACTGGAACTTCTTAATGATTGTGTTAGAGATGATATTTTTATATGTCTTGATATAACCTTCAAAGTGTTTGAGTTTTACTCCCCCCTAAAGCTTGTTACCGAGGATTAGTTAAGCCTGATCTAATAAAACCATTTCATTCTACGTATTTGCTTTGAATGTCCTCACTTCTTTATTAAATGCTACATTTTCCCCCGACTTCTTTTCTGTGTTAAAGGTCTGCTGATACACACAAGTCTTGTGACCCCGTGTATGAAGATGAAGAAGAAATCCTTGGGTCAGATGATGATGAACAAGAAGATCCTCGCGATTACGTAAAAGGTAAACTAATTACTACTCAGATTAGGAAGAACTTTGCCATTCCACGAGACACAAATGGGCAGAAAAACTGGACAGTTGTTCTTGAAGTGGTCATAACTAAGAAATGAAATTCAGCTTTAATCGCTGTGTTAGTCAAAGCAGGAATAATTTTATAATTCATCTTGGGCCTTTAACATGTCTGACATGGATTTGATCTGATAGGGTCCAGGTAACATATACTCATGCGTTATTAGTTAATAAACAAACTTGGTACCTTTGAGTAATTTTTCTCTCGTAATCTATTCTTTGACGAGTTTGTTCTCTGTTATGAATACATAGGACAAATGTAACATGACCAGTACATCTGAAAGGTATGTTGAAATATTGAAAATGGTAAAATTTAAATTCATGTTATTACCTGGCTTTAGAAAATCTCCTTCCATTAATTTCGTCTGACCCATGCCAGCAGTGAAAAGTGGATGATATGATATTCTCTCACTTTTTTCTTCGTTAAACGATTTGCCATGACCTGTAAAAATCCTTTCTATTATAGTCTTGTGGCCTGAAATTAGATCGACCCCAGTACACAATTGGTACTTAATTTATTGACCCCGAAAGGATGAAAGGCAAAGTCGACCTTAGTGGTATTTGAACTCAGATCGTAGCAACATGCGCAATATCGCTAAGCATTTCGTCCAGTGTGTTAAAGATTCTGCCAGCTCACCGCCTTTTCTGCCTGTCCAAACAAATTTAACATGTTTTGTAGATCTTTATTATTGAATGAAAATTAGATACATTGTGAGGAGAATGTTTTGAAAGCAATGAGATACAAACTCCATAACTAACAATAAACATTAGAAAAAGCTTAAGAAAATAAAGTTTCACTTAAAATATTGTAAAGAATTTTTGAGTGACACCTGCTGGGTTCGGCTGCTCTACATTGATAAGGGGCAAATACCCTGAAATTAGTCTGTAGATGCCAAACCAGCAAAGGGAAGCGGCTGACCTACCCTATTCGAAGGTTATAATGGACACAGGTTCGTGTGTCACATAGCTAGCTAGAGGCAATACCCTCTTGGAGCTAATCCATGGCAGCATTCGTCCTATTTTTTGGACTGCCATGTTGGCTTGGCAATAACTATTGAAATAAAAGGTATTTTGTGTTTAAACGAAGGTAAGCAGATATGAAATATAAGGAGTATCTGTATGAGAACCTTGGATACTGCACTGTGTTATCTCTTCTGGCTGCTTTTTATGTTGTAATTGACTTAGATGTTTGTGGTTCAGTTCTAGGGTAACCCAACAGTGAACTCAATTTAAAACTATATCAGTTCCTTTCAGAAACTCGTCTTGGCCCCTCTGCATTCAGATTAACTCTGTCAGATGTCCTACTTATTTATTTCATGTTCTTGTGAATGAATCCCACATTATCTCATAGCTTTGAAATTTTGAGTTTGTGATTGTTTATTTTTTAAAATGACATTGGAGCGGAGGTGTAAGGGCCCCAGATCTGGTCTGTTTGAACAAAAAAACTGCTGGAGTATTTGGGCCCCCATATGACTGGTTTAAATGCTAGAAGGTTAAACCAAAAGTGAACTTGAGCTTTTGTAGAATGCATGAAGCAGTTTGAGAAAGTTGTTGGTGAAATGAGCCCCTTGCCTTCAAAGAACACCTAGACAGGTCCTTGGTTGCTTTGGAAGATGAATCCTCAAACTGGTGTTTGATGGTCCTTCTATAGCTTCTCTGTAAAGTTGTCTTTACTCAAGCTGTGTAATGCATCCCTTTCCGTTTCCTTATTCAAATCAAAGAATGGTAGAAGGAATAAAATAAATATCGAACCAGGCAGTGGATTGTCTGTGTGTGTGTGTGTATATATATATATATATATATACACACACGCATGTGCACAAACGTGTTTGTGCACCCACTGACAGACAGACATACACACCAAAGCATGAGCTGAAAATGTTTGATATGATATCAAAGAAGGAAAGAGTGATTTTGACAAATCCTATTAAGATCCCTATTTGATGTAATCCAACAGCTTACCTGATGTTTGATTTGGCATCAATGGAATTATAATCTTGTATCTGCCATTATCATCGTCGTCATTATTGTCTGCCTATTATATTCCCTTGCTTGCATGAGTTAGATGGTTCTTCTCCCAGCCTGTCTTCACCACATGTTGCTGTCCCTTGTCATCTTGTTGAGATACAACAACCATGAAATCAGCTTTCTCCACTTCCTCCCTTATATCTATCTTGGTCTTCTTCATGTTCCTTCATCTTGAATCACTTGATATTTCTTCATCCACATGTCATTCTTCATAGACACCACATGCCTGCGGCGGCACAGTCTTTTTCTCTTGCATATTTCACCTGAATCCTCTTCTACTCCCCTTCAGCTTGTTCGTGTTCTGTGTTAACTCTTAGACTCCGTGCTTTAAATCATTTGACTGATTCAGCCATGAAAACTAGGTTGCCTGTAGACATGAATCCCTATGTTTCACTAATGTTGAACCCCTTTATTGTGGCCTGGAAGGTTGAGAATTGATCCTCGATGAACGCTTTTTGTTTCCCCTCCACATTTAATTAGCCATTCAAATAATTTCAAAAGTTTGTTGTTTTCATATTAATTAGTTCTGATTGCTGACAATCATTTTAGAGAAAGTAATTACATCACTCCTGTTTATATATAATCTATTACAACCTCTCTCTACCCTTCTCCCTCCCTCTCTCCCTCTCTACTCTTCTCCCTCTCTCTCTCTCTCTCTCTCTCTCTCTCTCTCTCTACTCTTCTCTCTCTCTCTACCTACTCTTCTCCCTCTCTCTTCTCCTCCTCACTCTACCCTCCTCATCCTCATTCCACCCTCCTCCCTCTCTCTGACTAATGACCTTATTTTCTTTCTATATATGCTTCTTTTTCTATTACAAACTTTTCCAGGTGTTTAGTGACCAACTTCTACTTGTTGACTTTTACTCAAACTCAAAATAAAGCTGCTGTCACTAGTTTCAAACTAGTTACTATCACCTACTAAGCAGATTGCATACCATCAAGAATTTGCATTGAATCATTCTACTTCCATAGGTTCAATCTTCAGCCTCTCCCATGTCCCATCTCTTTACCACCCCAGGCACTCTCGACCCAAGATGTTTATTATTAATTGAATTAGAAAGAATTGATGGTTATTTTTGGCAAGAGAAACTGATGTCATAAAGTAAGTCTTAAAAATAGGATTATCATATGTATTGTTTATTTAACGATGTTTTTTTTTTCTCTTACGTAGGTGGCTACCACCCAGTTAAAATTGGTGATTTATTCCATGGACGTTACCATGTTGTTCGGAAGCTTGGTTGGGGTCACTTCTCGACCGTTTGGTTGTGTTGGGACATGGTGTAAGTAAATCGATGTTTTCTATGATACCATAAAAAAAATTACATAATTTGTTTGTTTAACTCTGGGGTTCCCAGCCTTATTTTGCTTGCGGAGCCCCTGAGAGCTATTTTATCATCTGTGGACCTCATATGTGCACATGTAAATTTTTGAAATAAAATATTTGTTTGTAGGTTAGTAAAAACTAACAATGAAACAATTTTGTTATATTCATAACATAAACTTCAAATACAAATCGTGAAACTTTCAATAAATACAGGTAAACAAAATTTATATCTGGACCCACAAATTACAATTTTTTACTCGTGGATCCCTTTAAAGCTTCAGTGGACCCTGGTTGGGAACCCCTGGTTTAACTCATGTTTTTTTTTTTTTTTTTTTTTTTTTTTTTTTTTTTTTTTTTTTACTGCTAGCAAGAAATGGGCAAGGAAGTACTGAAGACTGTTCTTTTTTTTTTTAATATTTTGATGGCCGAATGATATTTCTGCCACCAAACCCTTACTTGTTTTTCAAATAAGGAAATTTTAAAGTGCATTGCTAGTGGATGATATTTTGAAAAAAGATATTTTTAATAAGAAATATCAATAAATGTTACCTGTGCCAGCCCAAATATGAAAGGTGTTATCACCAGGTGTAGTATATCTAATTGCAGATTGTAAATATTCACAATGTTGCACACATACACACAGATATGGCGGGCTTCTTTCCATTTCCACATACCAAATTCCCTCATAAAGCATTGGTCTATCTGGGGGTACAGTAGAAGACACTTGCCCAAGGTGCTGTAGAATGAGATTGAACTTAAAAACCTTGTGATTGAGAAGTGAACACACGGCCATGCCTGTACCTTATAATTTCCTATAATGTATTCTGTACATATTTTGGGGTAAATGCATGTTTGTTGCATTTTTTGAATTTAACCCTTTAACATTCAACTTATTCTGTCATATTTAATGCATATTTATTCGCATTAATCACACATTATCTCATAGCTTTGAGATTTCAATGATATAATTGTGTATTTTCGGAAATGACATTGTAGAGTAGGTGTCGGGGGGCCAGATCTGGCCAGATTGAACATAGAAACAGAATATTTGGGCTAAATCTGGCCATGGGGTTAAATCTCTCAGTGAAGCATAAACTTTGCTAGTAAATGTACTAGGGTGTCCACTTAACTTAGAGAACTAAAAATGTGTTTGGAAACTATATTATTCTTAAGTCATTATAGAAATAGCTGTGTATAACTTGGTTTTAGGAGTAGTAGATTGTGTTCCTATATATTTTGACTTGACCAATAGGGTGGGCAACAGGAAGGGTATCCAGCTGTAAAAAAAACTGCTTCAGAAAACCTCTCTAATCCATGCTAGCATGGGAAAACAGATGTGAAATGATGATGGTGATGGTTCTAATAAAAAAAAAAGAGTGGATGGTAGCACATTTAATGCAAGGGGCATCAAAGAGCTGATGTTGTTGCAGAGACATAAATTTACAAATTTTAGAAATTTTCCCAAGTTTAATCCTTTTGCACTGAGATTATCCTGTAGATGTCTTATCTCTTCACATTGTCTTCAGTTAATCCTTCATTATTTCATTGCTTTAATTTTCCAATGATGTGAATGCTTATTTTTAGAATGACATTGTAGGATAGGTACAAGAAGTGAGATCTGGTGGGCTGGATATGGGTTAAGATAGTTTGTAATTTTGTTCTGAAACTTAGTGATATTGTACCTGTAGATTTAATGCTTCCATTGAAAGTGGCAGCTTTCATTTATTGTCAGTACTTGTTTTTTTTTTCTCTTTCTCTTGAGATAAGGCACAATCTGTTTAACTTGGAAATACATGTACTTCTTAGTTGAATGGAAGCCAGTCGTATATATGAATATTTGTTATAGCATTTCATTTACAAATGTTTAAATTTAAAAAAAAACTCTGCTGCTGACTGTAGTTGGAGTCCATTGATATAAAACCTTTTAAATAGACAAAAAACAAGGAAAAAATATTGCTATTCTTTTCTCTGTGTGTGCGTATGTGTAAGGTATTATCCCTAAATGGTTGAGGGGTCCACTTCACAATCATGGGGTTAGGGTTTGATTCAACAGTCAACTTGAGCCATTTAGGTGAAATTGCACAGATGGAAGCTTGTCTGATGGACTGCAGTTCAAACACCAGTCATCTCTCTCTCTCTCTCTCTCTCCCTCTCCCCTTTTCTCTCTCCCTCCTCCCCCTTCTCTCTCTCTCTCTTTCTCTCTCTCTCTCTCTCTTTCTCTTTCTCTCTCTTTCTCTCTCTCTCTCTCTTTCTCTCTCTCTCTCTCTTTCTCTCTCT